>NW_026715107.1:0-33637 GCF_029784015.1 Lycium ferocissimum | reverse complement strand
TATCCTTGAAAACTTGTGTAGTAATTGTAGAGAGAGATTCTAGAGAGAAGTGGTGTAGTGTAGAAATGAAATGAAATAAGCCTTGGTCCTCATATTTAATGAATTCAAATCATGCTCGAGGTGAACAGTGGTCGTCCATGGAGGTTTACGGTCCGTATTCCACTTTACGGACCGTCCCTCGCGTCGTATTTAACCTTAAGCAGAACCAGAAACCTTGACAAAGATGCATGGTTATTTACGACCATGGTTTACGGGCCGTATTTCACTTTACGAGGTGTCCACCAGGTCGTATTTAACCATTTCTCCACGGCGAAAGTTGAAACCTTTGCGTATGCCATTTTACGACACAGCGATTTACGGACCGTATTCCACTTTACGGTCCGTATTTGGACTTCACGACCAGGCTTTTGCCAACTTCCAACTTTTCGCCTTTCTAGACTTTTTATTCTACTCATTCCCATCCATTTACATACGTTGCCCATGAAACATTGTACATTCGCACTCCTCGCTCTCACCACTAGTTCGTCCACTTGCGTACCAACGGGAAATTTTTCGAGGTGTAACACCCAGAAGATTGAGGCCGTAAAGAATTGGCCTACACCTACGACGCCAACTGAGGTACGTAGTTTTCTGGGACTAGCAGGATATTACAGGAGATTTATGGAGAAGTTTGCTTCAATTTCAGCGCCTTTAACGAGGCTAACTCGGAAGGCGGCCTAAGTTCCGGGACCGATGCTTGTGAACGCGGCTTCCGATTCTTGAAAGAGAAGTTGACTACGGCTCCGATTCGACTCTTCCCGAGGGACCGAGATGGCTATGTTATTTATTGTGATGCTTCGGTGTTGGATTAGGGTGTGTATTAATGCGGCACGAGCGGTTTATAGCCTATGCCTCCCGAAAACTGACTCGAAAAGCACGAGAGAAATTATCCTACTCATGATCTGGAGCTAGCAGCGGTAATTCATGCCTTGAAGATATGGAGACACTATATATATGGCGTTCATGTTGATATTTATACGGATCACAAAAGCCTCCAGTATATCTTTAAGCAGAAGGAGTTGAATTTGCGGCAGAGAAGGTGGCTAGAGTTGCTGAAAGACTATGATGTTGATATTTTATATCATCCGGGGAAAGCCAATGTTGTAGCAGATGCACTCAGCCGTAAGTCTATGGGCAGCTTGACGGACGTGCCATCAGAAAAGAAAGAAATGGTTCGTGAGATTCATCAGCTAGCTAATCTTGGAGTCCGTCTGGCCGATTCTAGAGATACTGGGATTTCTGTTCGAGGAATTGCTGAATCCTCTATTATGGAAGAGGTAAAGCGACGTCAGTATGAGGACCCTATTCTGGCACAGTATAGAGATACAGCCCTTGAAAAGGAGAAGACCCCGTTCGAGATTACACCTGACGGAGTACTACTACACAGGGGCAGTTACGTGTACCGAGGTTGCGGTGGCCGCGGCGACAGGTTATGGGCGAGGCACATTATGCCCGTTATTATTGTCACACCCTTAATCCGATAGGGTGTGATGGGCACCCGACCCTTACCTAGGGCCGAGCGAACCCGCTAACTTTCGTAATACTCGTAATCATACTGGGCCCGCAAACATGACATAAGCACATAATGAAATTTTTTTCCTTTTTTTTCGAAAGCAAACATGCCTTTCATCCTTGTCAAATCAAATAAAACTATCATCGTATGAAATCAGAAACATGTGAAGTTCGTAACACAATGCATAACAATACATCGCTTACATAGCCGCTTACAAAGCCGATATATCACACACACGACACTGTCTGCAAAGTCTCTACCATAACTTTAGATACCATACAAAGGCACTCTGACTCGGCCGCACTCCGGAGGAAATGGAGCTCGCCAATCCAGCTGGAATATCTTCCACTAACATCACTTACTCATCTGTGGGTACCTGCGCGGAATGAAACGCAGCCCCCGAAGAAAAGGGGGTCGATGAATATGTACCGAGTATGCAAAGCAGAAAATGCGTAAAACGAAATCATAACCGAAGTCGGGAGTACGTAAAGTGAGCACCATATTCGAATACCAAAGTGCTTGCATCCGATATACAAATCATACATAAGAGGTACGGAAGACAAATATGATAATCGGAAGGCCAAATGCTTCGCTTTTCAAAAAAACATTTCGTCTCATACATACGGAAAATATCGCACATACCGCGATCAAATATCCGGTCAATATCACACATACACATACACATACACATACACATACCGCGGCCCAGAACCCAAATGTCAATATCACACACATATACACGTACGCATACCGCGGCCGGGAACCCGGTCAATATCACACATACACATACACCTACCGCGGCCGGAACCCAACGGTCGGTTATATATACGCATATGTGCGCCAAGAACCCGGGCAATATCACATATACACATACCGCGGCCAAGAACCCAGCGGCAACATCACATAGTGCGCACGATATCACAACTGGCCCGGGACTCGGCGAAAGAACTAATAACGAGAATGCACAACGTAATCATAAGTAACCAAATACAGTTTAAAACATTTCCCAAGACTTAATAGGTTAATCGAAACGAACCATCATTTATAAGCCAAAACAGTAGTCAAATCAGATTTTCTTCCGAATATCACTCGGGAACATATCAAACCGAACTTCAGAACCCATAGTTACGTATCGGAATCATAGGTACACGAATCATCATTTCAGACTCAACAGACAAATATATGATCATACTCGGGGGTTGAAAAGGGAGTCATATTGAATTCTTTTCAAAAATCGTCAGAAGTACATAAGGAGAGTCGCGGGGCCCACGGACGGGTGTCGACCCGAGCCGGGAACATAGTCATCATACATCATGCAATCATTTTTGAGCATATCAAGGCCATCCGGTTCTGTTTGTGAAAGTTACGGACGTTCGTAGTTTCGAATCGTTTAGGAACAAAACTCTTTTTTTAAAACCAACTTTTATGCAACTTTTGAAATCCAATCATACGGAAGACATAAGGACCATAATCCGACCGTATCAAAATGCGAACATCAAGAAACGAGTGTGAATCATAAACATGTTCGAAATTTCGAATAGAGTTACCCCCAGGCTCATAACATATCGTACCTTACTCATATCTAAGACATGCCAAAAGAAGGAAAGGTAAGCTTTACATACCTTGATTGCTTCCTAAGCTAATCCAAACTCGAGTCTCGGCTTCTCAAAATCTACAACACGTCATTAGACACCAAACATTAGTCATAGGCACCTCGGAATCCCATTTTAAGCTCGCACTTTATTTACAAAAATTTGGGCAGCATTTTCCCTGTAAATTCAACACCCCGAGAATTTAACTCGGCCAAATTCATCAACAACAATACCAACAAACATTCTAACAACATCAACCATTAATTCAAAACGCACTTTAACATCAACAACCTTTTTTTCGCACAATGCGACGACATTCCAATTACGTTAAAATCAACATATATAATCAACCCAACATCATTGCCCACGCGTTCAAATACCAATCCAAAGCCATTCAAACATGATTCAATAACATTTCCAACAATCCACAAAATTATTCAAAACAACCCAACCAAAACATAGGGCAACCCGAAACCTTCCAAATCCAAGGAAATATCAACAACACATTTCTTTTCTTCTAAATTCATAAACCATACTAACAATCCATACTTTAACAACATTAATCTCAAAAATACAAGAAACCATATTAAGATCACATTAGGTTCCAAAACAACCCACATGATTTCAACTTCACTTTGAACCATTAAGCCTTCATTTTACAACATAGAATCTACAACACAACATCCTAAACATACCAAATGAAATTAGATCTTCACTTCTACCTTACATCACACATACACGGCCGCAACACAACAATTACAACTTCAACTCGAATCATTCAATACCTTCATTCTCATCACATAATCCACGACAACAACAACCAAAATACTAAGTAAAATTAATTCGCCATAACTTGCCAAAAACAACCCCTATACGGCCAACATCAACATACATAAATTCCATAATTTTTCATCCATTTTTACACATTACAACAACACACAAGCATGCTAACTACAATTACTTCACCACTCTTACACAACACACACTTGTACACAACATAGCACACGACTACAACTTCAACATCATACTTTCATGAATTTCATTCTTTTCCACATATCACAACATGTACAAATCATCCATAACACATGAAAAAAGAGGTTAAATCTCAACTTTACCTCATAGCTTTCCACTAGGCTAGGGTTTGCAAATGAACTAACACTTGTTCTTACTACTCCATCAACCACTCCATGTTGTTTTACACCTTCTAAGGAGTTGAAACACATGAAGAAAATAATTTTTGGAAGAAGAATTTTGGTCTTCCTTTTTCTCCTCCCTTGGCCGAACCTCACCCTCTCTTTTCTTTCTCCATTTTTCTTGAACTTTCTAAGAGATAAAATGATGAAGATGATTTAATTGTCATCTTTCTCACCATATATAATTTGCACAAGTGGCCCTATGGCCCACATCTCACACATGGCCACATATGGCCATTTTCATGAAATACTAATTTCCAAAATTTCACTTCTAGCCCCAAATTCTCATAAAATGTCTAACTTTTCATAATTCACTTTTGACCCCAAATTTTCCTTATTCCAATTTTACCCTTAACATTCCATACCAATAAAAAGATGAATATGCAACTTATGCACTTTTAACAAAATTGAAAAAAATTACAACCTTGTCCTTAACTTGTGGCAACCGGCTTAGAATATTCCAACGTACAAAGTACGGGGTATAACAATTCTGTTCATCCAGGGTCGACGAAGATGTATCATGACCTCAGATGCTTGTACTGGTGGGATGGCATGAAGAGGGACATAGCAGAGTTCATTGCTCAGTGCCCAAATTGCCAACAGGTTAAGATCGAGCATCAGAAGCCGGGTGGATTGTTGCAGGAGATGGAGATTCCGACTTGGAAGTGGGAGATAATTAATATGGACTTCATTAAAATCTTACCTCGCACTCAACGGAAGTATGACTCCATATGGGTTATCGTTGATAGGGCGACAAAATCAGCCCGTTTTTCCCGGTCGGGACTACGTATTCGGAGGACTATGCCGGGTTATATATTAAAGAGATAGTAAGACTTCACGGAGTTCCCATGTCTATTATCAACGACGAGAGGTGCCCGATTTGGCTAACTTCTGGAGATCATTTCAGGAAGGATTGGGGACCCAGGTGAGTCTTAGCACAGCCTTCCATCCTCAGACTGACGGACAGGCCGAGCGCACTATCCAGACGCTGGAAGATATGTTGCGGGCCTGTGTTATTGATTTCAGAGGTAGCTGGGACGATCATTTGTCGCTGGTTGAATTTGCTTATAATAACAGCTACCATTCTAGTATCCAGATGGCGCCGTATGAGGCTCTGTACGGCAGGAAATGCAGGTCACCGATTGGCTGGTTTGATGTTGGAGAGACTAAGTTAATTGGCCCAGATATGATCCAACAAGCAGTTGATAAAGTGAAAATCATTCGAGAATGGTTATTAGCAGCTCAGAGTCGACAGAAATCCAATGCAGATAATCGACGTCGACACTTAGAGTTCCAGGTTAGTGATTAGGTATTCCTGAAAGTGTCACCCATGAAGGGTGTTATGAGATTCGGCAAAAAGGGAAAGCTCAGTCCGAGATATATTGGGCCTTATCTGATTGTCCGTAGGATAGGCAAGGTTGCCTATGAATTAGATCTACCAGCTGATTTGGGAGCAGTGCATCCAGTTTTTCACGTGTCTATGCTTCGCAAATGCATTGGTGACCCTTCCAGAATATTTCCCGTAGAGGATATCCAGGTGATAGAGGAGCTATCCTACGAGGAGCAGCTTATAGCCATACTGGATCATCAAGTGAGAAGGTTGCGGAATAAAGATGTGGCTTCCGTTAAGGTGTTGTGGCTGAACAATAACAGGGAGGAGATGACCTGAGAAGCTGAAGAGGAGATGAAGAAGAAGTGCCCCCACTTATTTCCGATGCCTACAGGTAATCTAAACTCCCTAATTGGTTATGTTGATTGATGAATGAATTGTATGTGATAGCTGTTATATCCCGCATTTTGTGCGTTGGAATATTTCGAGATCGAGTAAATTGAAGAAAATAAGTTCGACGAAAATTTGGGAAATGCTGGGCGAATTTTTAAGTCAACTATGGAGGCGCATATCTCATAGTATATGTGGAGTTTTAAGGTGTTTTAAAAGCCTAAAATGAAGTTCGTCGAGTCTAGTTTGTAATGCAACAAACCGCTCATTGATAGGACATCGGAGTAGAGAATTATAGACGTTACAAACTGAACTATCGACGCGGGAGCAGTAATCCCGCGGTACCGCTACGGTACCACTACGGTACCGCTCGATCGTAGCTACGGTAACCCGACGTTGCGCAGTTTTTAAAGGGACAGAACCTTATTTTTTTTTTTCAGCAAAAACAGTTCCAAAACTTTCCGGAAAATTCAGCAAAAAAAAAAAAAGAAGAGAGAAAAACCCAAGAGAAAGAGAAGAGAAAAGGAAAGAGAAAAAAATTCCTAGCCTTCAATCTTGGTCCAAAAATTGTAATTCTCTTGTATTCTTATTAAGTTCAAGACGCTCTTCGACGTGGTATAATTATCTCGGAAGATAAACCGTTGGTTTCATCGTTTTCGCATTTGGGACAAGTAAAGAAGTTGGAGGAAAAAGGTAAGGATTCCATCTCCTCTTTCATATACTATGCATGGTTTGTGTGTTGTAGAGTGTGGAAATGAATGGAATTCATGAGATTTTGGTGTATTATGTTGTAGCCGAATATATGTAGTGTAGTATAAACGTGTAGAACTAAATTCATTTAGTGTTGGTTGATGTTGTTATGGATGGTTGCATATGTTTGGCATGTAAAAATGAACGGAATTCATGGAATTATGTAGCTTGGAACTTGGGCCGTGTAGGGGCTGATTTTAGAAAAATATAATGAACTCGGTTTATATAGTATTTTGGTTGTTGATTGTTGTAGATTATGTGGTGAAAAGGAAGGTTTGACGACTCAAATGGAAGTCGGAAATGTTGCGGGCTGTTTTGGAGAGCAATATGATTTTAAAATAAATTCTTGTGTGCATGAGAATGATGATCGTTAGCATGCGGATTGTTGACATAATTTATGAGTTTGAAAGAAATAAATGTATTGTTGGAGTTCTTATGGCAATTGGAAGATTTGGGTTAGAATGTCTTGAACATGTTGTGAGTTGAGTATTGATATTGTTGTTATGATTGTTGGTTTGGCCGGGTTGCATTCCGGGATTGTTGTGATTACAATTTGCCGAGTTAGATTCTCGGGGATGCTATATGTATAGGGGAAATCTTTGTGAAATTTCGGTAGACAAACATGAATTTAAGTTGAACTCTTGGAAGCTATAACTCACAATTGGTAAACATGACCATTTGTAGATTTTGGAGAAAACGGGATTCGAATTTGGAGAAGCTTAAGAAGCGGAAAAGGTATGTAAGGCTGTCCCTTTCCTTCTTTTGGCATGTCCTAGGGGTACTAAGTTTGGATTTGAGCCTCGGGGGTTATTACGTTCATGGAAATCCGAGTTTGAAATTGAGTGCTATTCATTCAATGTAATTGAATTAGATTCCTTAGCTCTTGTTGAGAAAAATGTTCAAACATCTATAACTTGCATAAGTGTAACCGAATCACCTTGAAACTTGTTTTACACTAAAGAGCTAAAGAAAGTATAAAGTCCGATTTTCTAAAACCACTCCGAAGGGGGTGTGATATATTATTTTCTAAAGCTTTCTTAAAACCACTCCGAAGGGGGTGTGATATATTATTTTCTAAGGCTTTTCTAAAACCACTCCGAAGGGGGTGCGTACAAAACCACTCTGATGGGGGTGTGAGATTTTATTATTTAAACTTTTCGAAACCACTCCGAAGGGGGTGCGATGTCTCATTATTATTATCATTATGCCCGAAGGGGCTAGGATTAGTAGTATGTCACGAGTGGCATGTCCGATGGGGCCAGGATAGACGTATGTCGGACCGGCATGCCCGAAGGGGCCATCATTTTACGTCGGGGCCAGCATGTCCGATGGGGCCAGGATAGACGTGTTCTGGACCGGCACACCCGAAGGGGATTATTATTATTATTATTACTATTACTATTATTATTATTATTATTATTATTATTATTATTATTATTATTATTATTATTATTATTATTATTATTATCATCATTATCATTATGCGGAGCGGCAATGCCCGAAGGGGCCATCATTATTATTGCGCGGAAGCGGCCGTCCGAAGGGACTATTTCATTGGTATGTCGGAGGCGACACACGGGTTAGGTTGCATCCTTTTCTTAAGGAATGTGTGTTCATTTGTATTATTTACTTAAGGATTGTTCTAGGACCCCATGTATACATTTATATTTCCTCCAGCGAGGGCTGCAGGTAATGAGCTTGATTGTGATTTCTTTTCCTCTAAATTGAGCAGTGGTTGTTATTTGTAATCGCTTTACATACTCAGTACATATCCCGTACTGACCCTCCTTCTTCGGGGGGCTGCGTTTTCATGCCACGCAGGTACGCCAAGACGAGTAAAAGACTTTGCTAGGAGCTGTTCCAGTGGGATTGGCGAGCTCCATCTCAGTTCGGAGTGTTGCCGGGTCGAGTACTTATGTCGGAGTATCGTATATCCTAGAGACTTTGCGGACGGTGTCCGTGGATAGCGCGTCGGGAAGTGCGGATGATTTGTAAATGTTAAAAGAGTATGCATTTTCCAGATAATGATTATTGTTTGAAAAGTTTCATGTTTCTTAAAAATTTTCGAAATGACAGGTTTTAGTAACGCGAACGTTTAAGGGTTCGCTCGACTCTGAGGAGGGTCGGGTGCCCATCACACCCTAGTAAGGTCGGGGTGTGACAATAGCTATAAAAGAAACTCCCCCGAAATGCTTATAAGACCCGGTAGGGCTAGTTTAACATTCGAGGACGAATGTTCAAAGGGGGGGAGGATGTTATATCCCGTATTTTGTACATTAGGACAATCCGAGTTAACCATGATAAGTTAGGGTCAAGACTATTCCGGGATACGAGGTTAAGATTTTTAACCTTCGATTTTGTTTTAAGACGCAAGTCGCTTATGATTTTGTTGGCATGGAATATTAAGGAAAATTTGGGGTTAAAAATGAATTAAAGAAAGTTGACAATTCATGAATTAAAAGGGCCATGTGGCCGTGTGGTGTGGTGTGGCTCCCACACATGGTTTGGCCAAATTTAATTGATCCAACCCATGTCTGGGCCATGGTACACTTGTATAATTCATATAAGTATACAAAAGATGACTAATTAGTCACATTCTTCATCTTCAACACTTAAGAAAAATTGAGAAGCTTTGAGAACAAAGAGAAGCCATATTCGGCCATAAGCAAGAAAAATTGAGGTCCAAAAATCTCCATCAAAAAAATAGTTTCTTCTAGCAAATCAACTAATTGGAAGGTCCTCTTTAACGTGAGATAGTTGTTGGAGTCAACAAATCATTCGTTTTGTCGTTTGCAAACCCTAGCCAAGTTGTGAAGTTAAGAAGAAAAGGTAAGGTTTAATCTTCTTTTTCATATGTTATGAATGATTTGTACATGTTGTAGTGTGTGGAAATGGATGAAAATCATGAACTTGGTGTGTTAGGGTGGGGGCCGAATATGGGTCATCTTGTGTGGCAAGGAATGAACTAATTTTATTTAGTGTTTTGGTTGTTGTTGTTATGGGTTCTATGTTGATAATGAAAGTTTAATGATTCAAGTTGAAATTGTAAGTGTCGTGGGCAGATTTGGAAGTTGACATGATTCTAATGTAGATTTTATATTTGTGAGAATGACATTGTTAGAGTGTGGATTGTTGGTGTAATTCATGAATTTGGGAGAGGAATGTGTTGTTGTTGTTGTTCTCGGGTTTGGGGTGGTTTCGGGTGAAATGGAGTGTTGGTTGGGTTATTTTAAATATTGTGCGGATTGTTTGAAATGTTCTTGAATATTGTTTGAATGGTTTCGGATTAGTAGTTGAACGTGTGAGCATTGGTGTTAGTTTGATTATATATGGTTAAATTGAATATAATGGAATGTTGTTGAATTATGTAGAAAAGAGTTACTAGCGTTAGAATACGTTACAATCGATTATTGATGCTGTAAATATGGTTGTTGGTAATGTTGTTAATGATTTGGCCGAGTTGAATTCTCGGGGTTGTTGAATTTATAGGGGAAATGCTGCCCGAATTTCTGTAGAATTAAGTGCTAGCTTGGAATAGAAATCCTAAGTATCTGTAGCTAATATTTGGTATTTAATAATGTTATTGTAGATCTTGTTGAGCCCGAGACTTGAGTTTGGCTTAGCTTAGGAAGCGGACGAGGTATGTGAAGCCTAACCTTTCTTTCTTTTGGCATGTCTTAGTGGTAAGTAGGCTATGACACGAGCCTCGGGGTAATTCCATTCTTAAGATCCGAGCTTATATATGATTCTTATTCGCTTCTTGATGTTGTCTCTCTTAATGTAATCGAACTAAGGTTCTTATGTTTTTATATGATTGTGTCACGACCCAACCCCGCAGGTCGTGACTAGTGCCCGAGCTGGGCACCCATAATCCAAATCGGCATACAAATAACCTTTGCATATACAAATATCAAACGTCATATCAAAACTGTCGTATATAGCAAATGTGTCGCACAGAAGCCGGCGAGGCTATCATAATGTACACGACATCTCAAACATTTACAAACGTAAGCCGACGAGGCTGCCACGGCGAATGGGATCGCCCGTAACACAAATCACACAAACACATCTAAACAGAACTATACATAACCCACATATATGTCTACAGACCTCTAAACAGAACAACGGAAACATATGACGGGACAGGGCCCTGCCGTACCCTTGAATAAGCATATGCATATACAACGGAAGAATATGTACCAAAATATAGGCTCCGGACAAAGGAGCACTCCAAGACCGCTGATGGGAATCCTAAGCCGGCGGATCACCGAAATAATCGTCTGTACCTGCGGGCATGAAACACGACCCCGAAGAAAGGGGGAGTCGATGCGGAATATGTACTGAGCATGTAAAGCATGGGATACAATAACAGGATCGTACTGAAATAAAGAGGATAGAAAAGTAGTACAGTAACCAGAAAAAAAATCATAAGACTTGCCTTTGAAACATAAATCATGCACATATGTGTATAATGTGTACGTAGTATGTAAAGTGCCATCATAAACATATGCATGTATAGCGTGTACATATAACATGCCCCGGCCCCCTAGCGAGGGACGCGGTAAATAAAATCATCATATGCATGTACATATAACATGCCCCGGCCCTCTAGTGAGGGACACGGTGAATGAAGTCATCATATACCATCCTGGCCTCCTCCCTCATATCATCATATCATCATATATATATATATCATGCCCCGGCCCTCTAGTGAGGGACGCGGTGAACAATGCAAAGGGAATTGCACGAATACATGCCCTGGCCCGGGACGCAGTGAAAGGAGTAGCGAGAAACCATATGCACATAAATCATCATCACAGACTCAATGGATAAGTGAATAGTCGACGCTCAAGAGTCAAAGCGGAAACCATGTTAAGTTCTTCCAAAAACAAAGTCGTTAGGACTATACAAATGAAAATCTCGGGGACCACGGATATGCATCGAACCAATCCGGGCCCTCCCATGAAAGTTAAAGTCATAATACGTTATAGAACTTCCTACGAACGTTTCAAAGCAATCCGGTTCTGTTTATGAAAGTTACGGACATTTTTAGACATAGAATCCATTAAGAACAAAATTCTTTTCGCAAACATTTGAAATCCAATCATACAAAGGACTTAAGGACCACGGTTCGACCATATTAAGAATGCGATTATCAAGAAGTGAATAAGAATCATATACGAGCTCGGACTTTAAGAATAGAGTTACCTCGAGGCTCGTATCATAGCCTAATTACAACTAGGACATGCCAAAAGAAAGAAAGAATAGGCTTTACATACCTCGTCCGCTCTCAAAGCAAACCCAAACTCAAACCTCGGGCTCCCCAAAATCTACACAACGTCAATGGATATCAAACATTAGCTATAGGCACTTAGACATTCAATTCCAAACTAGTACTTAATTCTACGAAAATTTGGGCGCATTTCCCATAAATTCAACAACCCCGAGAATTCAGCTCGGCCAATTCAACAACAACAACACCAACAATCATTCTAGCAACATCAACAATCGATTCAAAACACATTCTAACATTAGTAGCTCTTTCTACATACTTTAACATTTCATTATATTCAATCCAACTACTCACATTCAAATCAACATCAACGCTCATACGTTCAATTACTAATCCGAACCCATTCAAACAATATTCAAGAATACTTTAAACAATTCACAAAATATTTCAAACAATCCAAACAATATACTACTTTACCCGAAACCTTCCCAATTCAACAAGAACAACAACGACAGTTTTCTTTCTTCCGAACTCATGAACTACACCAACAATCTACGCATTAGCAACATTATTCTTATAAATACAAGAAACTACATTAGAGTCACATTAGCTTCAAAAACAGCCCAACAACGATTTCAACTTCAACTTGAATCATTAAGCTTCCATTATCATCATAGAATCCATGACGACAAACAACCAAAATACCACATAAAATTAGTTCATTCCCTAACATACAAAACAACCCATTTTCGGCCAACACCTCCACACACAAATTCCATGATTTTCATCCATTTCCACACACTACAACAACACCCAAACATGCTAAATACAATTAATTCACCATTCCTACACAACATCATATATGCACGGCTAGATATCAACATGCATGGCTCAACTTCAACATCTATATCTTCATGAATTTCATTCATTTCTACATACTACAACATACACAAACCATCCATAACATATAAAAGAGAAGATTAAACCTTACCTTCTTCACTCAATTCCTTCACTCGGCTAGAGCTTGATCTTGCAAGAATGAGTGTTTTGCTTGTTCCAACAACTACCTCACGTTAAGGAGGACCTGTTATAGCCCGTATTTCGTGCGCTCGGACATTTCAAAGAAGTCGTGGAATGTGGAAGGTAAGATCGTTTTCCAAAACTATTTTAATGCGCAAGTGGATTATCAATATTGTTTAGGAATATTGTTGATATGGAATATTGAGAAAGGTTGAGGGCGAAAAAAAAAAAAAAAAAGGAAATTCGCAAAGTGGCATCATGGGAATAATGTGGAAAGGCTAGGGGCAAAATGGTCATTTCACGAGTGCTCAAGGAATGTCTTGAAAAAGGCCATGTGGCAGAAAAAAAAGAAGAAGAAAAGATGAAAATGATGACAAAGAAGTCATCTTTTTATTTAAGGAAATTTCAAGAAAAATGGAGGAGAATTCTAGAAAATAAAAGAAAGAGAAAAAAAAGAAAAGAAAAATCTAGAGAGGGGGGGGGGGGGGGGGGGGGCATGTGCCCCTCACATGCATGCAATATGTATATATATATAAGAGAGGGGTAGTCATATTTTAGCAAAGAGAGAAAGAAAGCAAGAAAGAAAGAAAGAAAAAAAAATGGAAGGACCATTCGGCCATGCCTTGGCCGAATGGGTGCCATGAGGGAGAGAGCAAGAAAAATATTTTTCCTCCTAGTTTTCCTATCAAATTGAGGATCCTCTACAACATGGTGCAAGTGTTGAAGCAAGTAGAAGGATGTTTGGTGTCATGCACCAATCCCACACCAAGTGGGAAGTTGAAGAAAAGGTAAGGTTTCATCTCTTTTGAGTGTTGTGGATGGTTCATATATGTTGTAGGTTGAAGAAATGAATGAAATTCATAAAGTATGTGCATGCATGGTGTTGGCCGAATGGAGTAGGTGTTGTGTAGAAATGATGAATTAATTTTATTTTAGAAGTTTGATTGTTGTGTTGTGAAGTCCATAATATAAAATGAATGAAAACCATGAGTTGGGTGTTTATGGTGTTGGCCGTGTGGTCCTTGTGTGGTGTAGAAGAAAATGAAGCAATCCTATTTAGTACTTTGGTTGTTATGTTGTTGTTATATTGTATAGAGATGGATGAAAATGCATGAAGACATGTAAGGAGTGATTACGGTCGAAATAGGTGTTTGGTAAGTTAGTGTAAATTGATGTAATTTGATATTCTAGTTGTTGTCGATATGGGTCATGTAACGTGTAATGAAGGTTGTTGTCGAAGTTAATGCATACGAATGATCATGAAATACATGGTTGTTGTTGAAGTTGAAGGTTTCGGATAAAGTAGTAGGTTGATTGAGTTGTTGGAAGATTATGTGAATTGAATTGAATTGAATTGAATTAAATTGGATTGGATTGAATTGGTTATTGAAGTGTTGCTAGAATACTTGTTGGTATTGTTGATAGTTTGGCCGGGTTGAATTCCCGGATTGTTGTTAATGGATGAATTGGGCCGAGCCATATTCTCGGGACGGTGTATTAACAGGGGAGATGCTGCCGAAATTTCGGCAGAATATGAATGTATATGAAAGGTTAAGAGAGGCATATGAGAGTGAACCTAACAATTGCCTTAATCGTCTTGAATGTAGATTAGCGGCAACGAGTTTGGACGAATAAGCGTGGCTAGTAAGGCGCGACGCAGGTATGTTAAGGCTAAGCTCTTCCTTTCTATGGCATGAATCATACGATGTAATCTTATAAGTGCCCTCATACCGTCCTTATTCCCAAAAGTTAGAAGTTATGATTTCAAAGCATGATTTTTCTTCTTAAAAAGTTTATAAATGTTTTCTAAAATATTCATTTTTCTCCAAAATCCAAGTTTTACGTTTTTGATAGTTTTTACGACTAAAACGACGACTATGGTTTTATGATGACGATGATGATGCCCGATATGAGGAAACGTCTATGATGAACATGTCAAGGATATGTCTTTACCATGAATACGACGATATGAAGTGTTAAGCTATTTTTGGATAATGACTATTTTAAAGGTATCAAAGTATATGAAATGATACGTTATGATCCTGTTCTATGTTTTCCCGCGATGTTACTCTCCATTGATAGTCTCGCCTTATATTAATAGTCCCTTCAAGGTGAGACAAAGTCATGATGATTTCATAATGTAATCGGAGGTTTCCGACCTTACGGCACTCCGATAAAGTCATAGCTTTTGATTGGGCTCCAATGCATGCTTATGATGAATGTACACTGGCCTAGAGGGCCGGGCATGACCACCACTACGAAAAGCGTAGTGGGCGGCACATGATTACACGCGGCCTACGGGCGGGCACGACCACCAGGCTTTGCGGTAAGCGTAGTGGGCGGCATATAATTACACCGGCCTACTTGGTCGGCACGACCCCCGCTAGTAAGCCGCAAGAGATATTTACCCCGGACGCGGGCTAATGATGTTATGTGATTCAGACAGACTATGGATGCATGTAAAGGTAACAGTAAGCGTGCATGACTCCGCCTTAAGAGGCACTCCGATGTACAGACTACTTTTACAGTACATGATATGTTCTACAGTACCATTCTGTTATTACTCACGAGTACAGTTTTTACTATGTTGCTACTCATAGCCATACTTCCTACTATGTTACTATTCCTGCCTTACATACTCAGTACAATGCTCGTACTGACCCCTCTCCTTCGGGGGGGCTGCGTTTCATGCCGCGCAGGTACACCCAGATGATCAGAAGCCATTATAGAAGATGTTTCAGCGGAGTTGGCATCTCCATTTGCTCTGGAGAGTTGCCGGGTCAAGAGTCCTATGCTATGATGTCATGTTCGAGTTAGAGGCTTTGCAGACAGAGTCATGGGTTTAGTGTGTCAGTTTTGAAAGCGGGTCCACGAGCCGATGTGTTTTTATTATACATTATGTTCCAGAGCCCTTATGTTTACAGATTGTGTTTAATTGGAAACGACAAAAGATTTTGAAAGTTTTACTATGTATTTTATTTTTATTTAATCTAAGAATCCAAAGAAAGTATGTATGTAATAAGAGTCAGCGGGTTCGCTCGGCTCCGAATATGGGGTCGGGTGCCCATCACACCCTAGTAGGATCGGGGTGTGACAGGACCTTTCAATGGGTTGAATTACTAAAAGAAAATAATTTTGTGATGAAGATTTTTGAACTTTAATTTTTGCTCCTCTTGGCCGAATGGCCTTCAACTTTTGTGCTCTCCAAGGTTCTTGAAATTTCTAAGGGTTGAATGTGATGAAGATGATTAATTTGTCATCTTTAGTGTACATATATTAGGCTTCCATGTGGCCATGGCCCACACCCCATGTGGCCGGCCACATGCCCCTCTTTTTTTTTTTTCCCCTTTTTCATGAACTAATTACTTTCCAAAAATAACTTTTGACCCCAAATTTCCTTAATATTCCATGCCACAAAATCACAAGCAACTCATGTCTTAAAACAAAATCGTAGTTAAAGTCTCAACTTCGTATCCGGAATAGTTTTGTCCCTAACTTATCATGGTTAACCCGGATTGTCCCAATGTACGAAATACGGGATATAACATCCTTCCCCCCTTTAGAACATTCATCCTCGAATGTTCAACTAATCTCGTAAGGTCTTATAAGGATCTCGGGGGTTTCCTTTATTGCTGTAGTATGCGGTCCCATCTACTGATTACATTTCTTCTTCGTTTTCTCTTCAGCTTCCCAAGTCATCTCCTATTTGTCCTCCGTACTAATTCTATCTCGGTAATGTAATTTAATTTAAACCATCTTTACACCTTCCCTGAATGCACCCAGATTATTATCACCGTATTGTTATTATTAATTTCGAACTTCTCTCATTAAGCATTCGCTTAGTCCCCTTCCTAACATATAATTGTTTATGGGTAACATAACTACTCTTACCCGACTCGTATGACGTATATTCCATCTTAATTACGGTCTTTCCTTCTCCTGGTTCACTTCTTTGGTTTTTCTTACTTCCTATTATAGAGGTTGTCTATCTTCCTCCCCTACTTTTTCTTAGGTCGTAGTATTATTAGCAACCAACCTTATTGCTCATATCTCGGCCTTTAATCCAGCACAGTAGTGTTACCTTTCACAACGTCTCTGTAATTTACTCGTTATCATTTTCTTGTCGTACCCTCCTTTTTGCTAGTCTTCGGGTCTTACTGTCTTGTCTCGGCAAAGAATCTTACCTGTAGCCCGAACATCCGTATCAATTATATCGTAGTGTTGATTGTCTCCATCTTGCATTGGCATCTCTCGCCCCCGCTTCCCCCCTTTACGGGGTGTACTTATACTATTACCCAATTACACTTTGCCCTATGTCCGCATTAGCCAATCTCAATTAGGCGGCACTTTTATTCGAACATTCGCCCCCCTTGCCGTCCTTACTACTCGGTTTCTTTCTTTTCCAAATATCCTTATGTTAGTACTTCCCAAGCTTAACCCGTAATAAAACGACATCAACTTGCCTTAAGACGTTTGTACCATTTATTTCTCTCTTTCCACGAACTTCGTTACCTGTCCGATTAATGCCTTCCATATACCGCCACACTGGTTTCCGGAATACACATATCGCTGATATAGCCATGTACGGGATATCGTGTGCATACCTATATAGACATAATTTGTCACGACCCAACCCCGTAGGCCGCGACTAGTGCCCGAGTTGGGCACTCGAACACACCCATTAATCAGAAGGAGCATACGAATAGCCTACACAGTATACAAATAACATATACATACAGAAAAATAGAACGTCACCCCCAAGCTGTCACAAATGTAGAAACATACATATCGCTATCGCAATATCACATATAAGCCGATAAGGCTATCAAAGTGCAGGGGGGACGTCCAAGTCACAATCACACAGACACGGCCGGTGAATACCCATAACCACACGTATATGTCTACGGACCTAAGAGTCATAACAAAATCATATGACGGGACGGGGCCCCGCCGTGCCCGTGAATAAACATATATACAAATATGCAATAACCGATACGAATCAAGCATAGGATCGAGAACAAGGGAGCGCTCCAAGTCGGTGAGAACGGAATCTTAAGGCAGTGGATCATCCAAATAAGTATCCGTACTCGCGCGGCATGAAACGCAGCCCCCGAAGAAAGGGGTCGGTGACGGAATATATATCGAGTATGCAAAGCATGAAATATAGTGAACAAGATCACAGTCAAAACCAGAAGTACGGAAAGTAAATGCAATATTCAAAATATCAAAATGCTTACTCATAAAAATACAAATCATGCATAGGGCTCTTAGAACGGTGGTCGCCCGCCCGTCGTTGGCGCCAAGCCACATCATACTCCAGAAGATTTCATATCTCTGACACCCGACATATCATATCACATCATAACGCCGTAACACCCCATAACGCCAAATATACACGGTACCCGGCCAAAGGGGACTCGGCGTACCGGACACATCATACTCTGGAATATATCAAAGTGCGCACGAAACATAACCGGCCCAGGACTCAGTGAAGGATATAGTAACCATATGTACGAGCAGAGTCGTGGGAGACCATATGCAGTTTAAAATATTTTTCAAAAACTCATAAAACAATCAAAGCGAATTATCATTTAAAACCAAGACGATAGTCAAATCAAGTTTCTTCCGAATGTCGTTCGGGAACATATCAAATAGAACTTTAGGACTCGTAGATACGTATTAAACCATGTGGAATAACTTGTGGACATTAGGGGCATAATCCCCTTTACAAACCGATAGAGAAGTAAGTAGTTGACGCTCGAGGGTTAAGACGATAATCACACCAAATTCATTCAAAAGGGCATTAGTACCACGCAAAGGAGAGTCTCGGGGCCCACGGACGAGTATCGAACCAATCCGCGACCATTTATGAATGTTGGAGACCTTGTCCATTATAGAATCTCCCGCGAACGTTTCGAAGCGATCCGAGCTCGTCTATGAAAGTTACGATTGTTCGTAGTTACGAAACCTTTTTGGAATAAAAATCTTTATAAAATCTTTGAAACCAAATCATGTAAAAACATAAGGATCATGGTTCGACTGCATTAAGAGAGCTAACATTAAGAAATGAATAAAAATCGCACTGAAAGCTCGGACCTTAAGAATGGAGTTCCCAGAGACTCGTATCACAATCTACTTACGACTAAGACATGCCTCGAAAAAAAGGGTAAGCTTAGCGTACCTCGTCCGCTTCCTAGATTAATCCAAGCTTACGTCTTGGCTTCTCCAAAAGCTACAATAACATCATTAGACGCCAAACATTAGTCATACGCACTTAGGAATCTAATTCTAGGCTAGCACTTTATTTACAGAAATTTGGGCAGCATCTCCCACAATAAATTCAACAACCCCGAGAATTCAACTCGGCCAAATCTTCAACAACAATACCAACAATCATACTAACACATCAACCATCAATTCAAAACACATTCTAACGCCAATAACTCTTTTCTATACAATTCGACAACATTTCATTTATATTCAAATCACCACATATAATTAGGCCAACGCCAATGTTCATACATTCAAATACCAATCCGAAACCATTCAAACAAAATTCAAGAACGTTTCTACCAATCCACAAAGTATCAAAACAGCCCAACCAATATACTACATAACCCGAAGCCTTCCAAATTCAATCAAAACTACAACAACACATTTGTTTCTTCCAAATCTCATGAACTACAACAACAATCCTCATATTAGCTATTATACCCCGTATTTTGCGCGTTCGGATAGCTTGGGATAATTGTAACAAGTTAAGGACAATGCTATGTATTGATCTTGTTTGACACATAAGTTGGTTATGAAAATTTTGGATGTTGAAATATTGGAAAAGACTAAGGGCAAAATTGGAATGTTGGAAAATGGATTCATGAATTACCAAAATATGGACAAATAATTGGGCTTGGAAATGTTACAAAAAAAAAATAAGCAAGCCAAGGCCCAACCCAATAGGGTGGCCGGCCATGCTTAAGAAAAATTAAACAAAAAAATGATGATCCAAGCCCATGGAATTAAGGCATTGTCACGCCCCAGCCCCGTGGGCCGCGACTGGTGCCCTACTTGGACACCCAAACAGACTTACATACCGGATCGACATATCAGAGACTTAATCAAACTTAACATACATTAACTTAAGCAAATACTGGAGGCAAATATCGTATTAAGCGGTCGCGCATGCAAAGTTATCAGATCATAGTCAAAAGGGGCGGCGGAATACACATCGCCGAACGTATATACACACATATACAAAGTACGGCCATTTAGGCGGCATCCAAATCTAATAGATTGGCGGAACATACATCGCGCATACATACACATGTACACAATTAGGCCGACTTGGTCGTAATAACAAACGGGACCGCATTAAGGCGCAGATCGTAAACAAACGAACACATACGTGACCCATGACCTACATATATGACTACAGGCCTCTACAAATCAAACCAGAACATATGACGGGACAGGGCCCCGCCGTACCTCAAATAATCAAATATGCAAAAACGTATACATCACAAAAGGCATGTGCCAATATCTGGGCTCCGGACCGAAAGGAGCACTGTACGTAATAAGCAAATCGTGTGGCCTACACCGGCATCATGAACCTCCGTACCGCGGGCATGAAACGCGACCCCCGAAGAAAGGGGTCGCACGAAGGATGTACCGAGTATGTAAAGCATAAAGTACGTAAAACTAAACCATAAATCGAAGTAAAAGGTACAAGAGCGAAAATACCGATCAACATATGTACCAAACCTCGTATCGAAGACATATGTACATAATGCAAACAGAGATCATGCATAAGGCTCGGAACGTGGTCACCACTCCGACGCTGGTGCCACACACAGCATACTCCAGAAGGTTTCAAATCTCCGTACACCCCGAACACAACATATCATATCATATCATATAGTATCATATCATATCATATCATATCATATCATCAAGCATATCATAAGCCATATCACAGCATAACTCCATAAACGGAACCCGGCCCTATGGCGAGGTCTCGGGAACCGTAACACAAAGATACTGCCGAATTTATTATGGTGCGCACGATCACAAACCGGCCCGGGAACCGGCGAACGATGTCATAGCATAGGCACGAGCAGAGTAGTGCGGAAACTAATGCAAATTTACGTATCAAAACATTTATGACACTTGATATAATCATACGGCAACCCGTGGGTAAACTAGTCGGGACAACTGACCAATACAGAGTTTATCTCACAAAATACTTTGAAGTCGTATTTATAGTTCAAAATATAAATCGAAATATCGTGGTGCAGTCCAAACGTTGTTCCATAATAGTCAAAATCATAAGCAAAGTCTTTTCTCGACATTATACAAAGATAAGTGTATTAGGGCAACGAAGGAGTCTCGGGGCTAAAGGGCCCACCTCGTGTCAAGTCGAGGTGCGTACGTATATTGCAAACGTTAGACTCTATGGAGTCATTTATGTAAGTTTCAAAACAATTCTATAACATTTGCACAACTTATGGACGTTCGAATAGTTTTCCAACACAACATAAGAATTATGATTCAATTGTACTGAATGAATAATAACTAAAATCAAACTCGGATTTCTATGAGCAGGATAACCCCCGAGGCTCAAATCTCAACCTAGTATATCTAGGACATGCCGAAAGAAGAAGAGGGATAGCTTTACATACCTTTCTTTCCCTTTACGACCGCCAAAACTCAAATCCCGTTTCGTTCAAAACCTGCAAATGGTCACATTGACCAATTACTATTCATGAGACTTAAAATTCTATTCTTAACCAATACTTGTCTATAAAAATTTGGGCAGCATTTCCCCTGTACATACAAAAGATCCCCAGATTCAACTCGGCTCAAAACAACTAACAACAACCCAACAACAACACCAACAGCAACAACAATCACTATAAAACGCAATATAACATAACTCGTCACCTTTCCAACATAATGTCATCACCTTCATTCCGACCTCGTATTTTCAATTCAACATTGACATTCTCGTATTCATTACTAATTAAGATCATTACAACACAATTCGGAAGTATTTCATATCGTTTCCCTAGGATATTCATAAGATATACCAACTTTCCGCCAACACCATATTTCATCCGAAGCTTCTAATCTTTAGCATATTTATTCATAACATGTTTCCGTCTTCCAAGTTCATCAACAATCATCATAATTTGTACCTTAGCAACTTAATTTCCATAATGACATAAAATCATACTAAATCGACATAAGCTTCTACATTTTATTTCAATGCAAACTTACATCATTTTACCTCCATTTACATTGCAAGGATCACAACAACACAACTAACATATTAAACAACATTAATTCATTTCCCTTCCAACTTCAATGTACCACACGGCCATACCACATATTTCCAACTTCAACCAAATTCTCTCAACCTTCATTTCCGATATAATTTCCATCATAACCACATCTAGAATATAACATAAAATTCAACACACTATAGGTATACACATATACACACACACGGCCACATGCATATATGTATATCCACTTTGTAACTTTCCATATTCCCATAGTTTCTACTCATTTTCATATACTACAACACAACCAAACCTTCATAACATAATAAAAAAGGGATGAATTCTTACCTTTTTCTCCAATCTTCTTCACTTGAGTAAGTTGTCCATTTGAAGAAACAAGTCCTCTTTCTTCCAAACCAACTACACTAAGTTGTAAAGGACACTTAATTTAGTAGGAAAACCACAAGTCAATAATTTTTGATCAAAATTTTGAGGGTAAAATTTTGAGCTTATGGCCGAATGGCCTCTAATTCGTGCTCCTCATGTTCTTGTTTCTCTCCTTCTTTGTTTTCTTGAACATTCTAATAGATAATGACTACTTATATTTTTTTTTTTTGCACATGGAAAATATTCATTAAATTGGTGGACTTGGGGCTAAGTGATGGCGGCCACCCCTTACACAATTGAGCCTAAATTCTTATTATTTATTTGAGCCCAATGACTTAAAATTCTTGTTTTATAGTTCCCGAAACTAATTCCTAAAGTTCCAACTTTGCCCTTGGCCTTCTTCAACACTTCCACATCAATATTTTTCATGACTATCACACATATGCAATTTAAAGTCAACATGTGACCTCATTTCTTACAAGTCAAAATTATTTCCAATTTTTCCAAATGAGCGAAAACACGGGATATAACATCCTCCCCCCCCCCCCTTTAGAACATTCGTCCTCGAATGTTAAATCAGCCTTATAAAGTCTTACAAGCATAACGGGGGAGTCTCTTTTTTATGAGTAGCACACATCAGTCATTTGTCAATCAATATAACAAATTTAGAAATTCAATTTACCTGTAAGTATGGGGGACAAGCGGGGATACCTCCTCTTCATTTCGTCCTTTGCTTTCCAGGTCGTCTGTCACACCCCAGTCTTGATGTTATAGCCCGTACTTCGTGCGTTCGGACATTTTGTGATAGTCGTGGAATGTTGGGAAGTAAGACTATTTTCCAAATGATTTTAATGTGTAAGTGGGTTATGAATATTGTTTACGAGTATTATTAGTATGGAAATGTTGAGAAAGACTAAGGGTAAAAAGAGGAATTCGCAAAACGGTTCATGGAAATAATGCGGAAGGCCAGGGGCAAAACGAAAATTTCACACAAGGATCAGGGATAAAGATTATATTATCTGAGTATGAGAATGTATATATATATGGCATTTGGAGGGCGTAGGAAGTAAATCGGTTAACGTGATCACTCGAGGATAGCCCTCGTAACCATAAGCCAAGGTGGGGCCCACCCATCGAGATTTTATAAAAGACATATAAAGAGATATATGGGTAGTACATGTGAAGTTGAGAAAGTCTTAAGAAGGACCCATAAGCCAAAAATGAGTGTAAGCCCTCCAAAGGACGATTTAAGAAAACGTTTCCGGATGACCTGACTTGGAGGGGCAAAAACGGCATGATACGTTTGGAATTTGGGGAAAACCCCAGAAATAAAAGTTGTAGATAATTAAATTATCTTTCCAACGGTAGGTTGTGGACCCTCACAGGATGTCGGAATCAAAAGTTATGACCATTTTAAGAGAGAGACCTTAAGCTGCCAAAAATAATAAAGAAAACTCCGCGGGCCCCACGGGGAGGTCGGTGAAACCGACCTAGGGGAGGCTATAAAAGACCCCCATAAGTCTCATATTTTCAGCATAATAGTATTCCAAAAGTCCTAGAAGCCTCTCAAAATTTCTCCCAAACATTATAGTCCGATAAATCGAGAATTTAACAAGATTTCGCCAAACTAGTCGTGAAAGGTGATTGTTCTTCCTTCTACTCAAGTGTGGCGTTGGAGAAAATTTATGTGGCTGAGTTTCTTCAAGTATAAGGTATTTTATTCATCCCATATCTTGTGTTGAGTTTATTTTAAGGTCTAGCAAGCTTTAAAAAACGAAAATAGTTATGGAGAAGGGTTATACAGTGTTGTGTTGAAGCTATTGTGTTTATGGGGTATTTGAACATGTTGTGGCCGTGTGTATGGACTGATTTATATATGTAAAGATGGTATATAATATTGTTAGTTTGTTGACAAGATTATACTCCTTGATTGGGACGAAAGGAAGTGCGTATTGTTGTTGTATGTTGAAAAACATCGTGTGGGATGTTTATGGAACATATTGTTATGAATAAAAGTGTTGTGATGTTGATAATTTGGCCGGGTTGAATTCCCCGGATTGTTGTTGATTGAAATTGGCCAAGTTGAACTTGGTGGGATAGAGCATTTATAGGGAAATCTTTGAAATTTCGGTAGGCAAGTGTTATCTTAAGATTCAATTTCTAAATGCTCTAATTAAGGTTTGGTAAATGTGACCAATTTGTAGATTTTGGTGGATTTGGAACTTGAATTTGGAGTCGCATGAGAAGCATAAAAGGTATGTAAGGCTTACCCCTTCTTTCTATGACATGTCTTAGACGTAATAAGCTTGAATACGTGTACGGGGACAATCCCTTTCCCTAGAAATCCGAGATTGAAAATAGTTACTATTCATTCAATTGAATTGAAACATATGTTCGCGAATAGTTGAGAAAAAGGTCTAAACACCTAGAACTCGCAAGAGTAGGGCTGTTGCCTAAAACTCTCATCGTCTTGTCATGAAACGTGTTACATGTACGCCGCCTCATTTGACTCGAGGTGGGCCCACTATTCCCCAATTTCCTCCTATGGCTCCCCTTCGTTTATTTCAATACTACGGTTAAAGGAAACTTTTTCATTGCCACTTATTCGGTCGACTATCTAAATAAGCGGGATTTATTGTTTAACGAGCCGCCTAAACCCATGACCAAATAAGCATGATTTTCTTTTCTAAAAAGTTTACAAATGTTTTCAAATGGTATGTTCTATGTTCTCCATCAAAATGATTCCTATGTACGAGTACAATATTGACATGACTTATATGTTTCTCGGTTATTATTTATGAAAAAACTATGTTACTATTCATGCCTTACATTCGGTACATTGTTAGCGATTCATAAAAGTCATTTCATGCGCGAGGTACACACGCACGACGCAAAGTTATAAGAAGATGTCCGGCGGAGTTGGTAGGCTCCACTTGTCAGGGGTCGGTTGCCCATCACACCGGTCTTTGTACGGTTGTGACAAGTCAGAGACTTTCGGAAGCGGGGTCGGTCTAAGGGTTGTCCGCAAAGTCGTGTCCCGGTAGAGTCATTTATGGGTGTGAAGCCGGCCACGTCTATAGACGAGGAGGCTACGGGGCATCTAGGAATGGTTGACCTTCTTTCTTTCATTAGATCGTGCGATAGGGCCAAGTCATAGGAAATAAAAATTCCTTACACTCATCGTTGATTTCCGCAGGCGCCCAGTATCGATGGAAAAGGCGAATGTCGTTATGGAAGTCGAGAGAGGTAAAACCGGACCGATATATTTATTCTGTTACGTGGAGCTGGGCGCCAGACAAGAAATAGTTATACATGCAGGCGGAAGGCGAACATCAGGAATTAAAAAGGGCAAAACGGTCATTGTAGAAGAAAGGGCGTATTACGAAGATATCTCGGAAGTTGTAAAGTTTTGATTGGCTTCAGCTCGAGTAGTAAAGGCCATGTGAGAAAGTGGACGCAAAAATATCAGCGTTAAGGCACCGGATTCCACCAAAGTTTCGAGGTTAAGCGTGCTCGGGTGGGAGGATGGGTGACCTGCAAGTTTGCAAGAAATGCTACATATTCGGACATAAAGAGACAAATGGGAAATTAGCGTAGCCTAAGGAAAACTAGAGTATATGGAATGGTGGAAACCTTAAAGGACACGTAAGACGAGGTGAATTAGCTCGGAAAAGAGATGGAAAATGTATTACAGCTTTAGAATTAGGATAGGCTTGAACAACGTTTGGAAGCATTTTATGGGTTAGTGGATAACATATATATATGTATAAAGGTGTGGGACATTCCATATGATTGTATCGGTGGACATGTGAATCCCGGCAAGAACCGAAGTTACGATACAAAAGGCATTAATCGAGTAAGGGTGCGAAGTTCGAGTGATAGCAAGAGTAAATGATACAAGTGTTGCAAAGTAAGTACATCATTATTATTCTACTATAGATTGAGATTGGGAATGAGGATATGAGACGAAGTGCACATAGATAATGGTATAGGTACACTCCAAAAGGGGGGGAGAACAGATGATCTGGAAAGGACAAAGATAATGAGTGGGCGCAGTAGATTAGAAAATCTATGACATGGAATAAGGACTCCTGTAAAGCCCACGAAATCCGATTATAAAGGAAATGAGGTAAAGGATAAGGAATGGGCTCGAAGGAAAGGACAACGATAAAAGAATTCTCCCGAAACGTTACAAGACCACTATAAGATCGGTTGAACATTCGGGAGACGAATGTTCTAAAGAGGGAGGATGTTATAGCCGTACTTCGTGCGTTCGGACATTTTGTGATAGTCGTGGAATGTTGGGAAGTAAGACTATTTTCCAAATGATTTTAATGTGTAAGTGGGTTATGAATATTGTTTACGAGTATTATTAGTATGGAAATGTTGAGAAAGACTAAGGGTAAAAGAGGAATTCGCAAAACGGTTCATGGAAATAATGCGGAAGGCCAGGGGCAAAACGGAAATTTCACACAAGGATCAGGGATAAAGATTATATTATCTGAGTATGAGAATGTATATATATGGCATTTGGAGGGCGTAGGAAGTAAATCGGTTAACGTGATCACTCGAGGATAGCCCTCGTAACCATAAGCCAAGGTGGGGCCCACCCATCGAGATTTTATAAAAGACATATAAAGAGATATATGGGTAGTACATGTGAAGTTGAGCAAGTCTTAAGAAGGACCCATAAGCCAAAAATGAGTGTAAGCCCTCCAAAAGGACGATTTAAGAAAACGTTCCCGGATGACACGACTTGGAGGGGCAAAAACAACATGATACGTTTGGAATTTGGGAAAACCCCAGAAATAAAAGTTGTAGATAATTAAATTAGGCTTTCCAACGGTAGGTTGTGGACCCTCACAGGATGTCGGAATCAAAAGTTATGACCATTTTAAGAGAGAGACCTTAAGCTGCCAAAAAATAATAAAGAAAACTAAACGGGCCCCACGGGGGGAGGTCAGTGAAACCGACCTAGGGAGGCTATAAAAGACCCCATAAGTCTCATATTTTCAGCATAATAGTATTCCAAAAAGTCCTAGAAGCCTCTCAAAATTTCTCCCAAACATTATAGTCCGATAAATCGAGAATTTAACAAGATTTCGCCAAACTAGTGAAGGTGATTGTTCTTCCTTCTACTCAAGTGTGGCGTTGGAGAAAATTTATGTGGCTGAGTTTCTTCAAGTATAAGGTATTTTATTCATCCCATATCTTGTGTTGAGTTTATTTTAAGGTCTAGCAAGCTTTAAAAACGAAAATAGTTATGGAGAAGGGTTATACGATGTTGTGTTGAAGCTATTGTGTTTATGGACTGTTTGAACATGTTGTGGCCGTGTGTATGGACTGATTTATATATGTAAAGATGGTATATAATATTGTTAGTTTGTTGACAAGATTATACTCCTTGATTGGGACGAAAGGAAGTGCATATTGTTGTTGTATGTTGAAAAACATCGTGTGGGATGTTTATGGAACATATTGTTATGAATAAAAGTGTTGTGATGTTGATAATTTGGCCGGGTTGAATTCCGGTTATTGTTGTTGATTGAAATTGGCCAAGTTGAACTTGGTGGGATAGAGCATTTATAGAAATAAATTCTCGGTAGGCAAGTGTTATCTTAAGATTCAATTTCTAAATGCTCTAATTAAGGTTTGGTAAATGTGACCAATTTGTAGATTTTGGTGGATTTGAAACTTGAATTTGGAGTCGCATGAGAAGCATAAAGGTATATAAGGCTTACCCCTTCTTTCTATGGCATGTCTTAGACGTAATAAGCTTGAATACGTGTACGGGGACAATCCCTTTCCTAGAAATCCGAGATTGAAAATAGTTACTATTCATTCGGTTGGAATTGAAACATATGTTCGCGAATAGTTGAGAAAAAGGTCTAAACACCTAGAACTCGCAAGAGTAGGGCTGTTTACCCTAAAACTCTCATACGTCTTGTCATGAAACGTGTTACATGTACGCCGCCTCATTTGACTCGAGGTGGGCCCACTATTCCCTAATTTCCTCCTATGGCTCCCTTGGTTTATTTCAATACTACGGTTAAAAAGGAAACTTTTGGATATTATTCCGACTACTAAATAAAATTGTTTTAACTAAACCCTTGACTGATACGATTTTCTTTTCTAAAAGTTTACAAATGTTTTCCAAAATATTCTTTTTCTTCAAAAACTAGTTTACAATATTGAAAGTCTTATATGATGTCGGATTTATTTATGAAAAAAATGTTCTATGTATTCTTTCTAAGCGGATTCATAAAGTCATCGTGTAATAAGAGTTAGCGGGTTCGCTCGGCTCACGAATATGGGGTCGGTGCCCATCACACCCGATAAGGCTGGTGTGACAAAACATTATAAGGCAGAGACTAGCAATGAATAGCAACACCACGAGAAAACTTAAAAAACGGGATTATAAAGTTTCAATAAAACAAGTGATGGGAATCCGGTATGCACGTATATCGAGACTCGAGTGACAAACATGAAAACACGGTCATTATGTCCCGTTGGGTCATCCACGGGGTTTCGAAGACATTTTCAATTTCATTTCAACGAAAGGTTTCGGACGTTTGAACATTTCTTTTCCTTAAAGTACAAGTTTTGGGTTCAATTCTGCTTTGAATGAATAGTGAATAAATTTAGGTGTCGTTTCGAGGGTAAGGACTTTTCCGAGGTCGGATTTTGACCTATACTAACTAGGACATGCCAAATGAAGGAGAGGTAGGCTTCCACGTGCCTTTTACGCTTTGCTCGCGTCTCCAAACTCAAGCTCCAAGTTCGCCAAAATCTACAAATTGGTCATGTTTACCAAACATGATTAGTGCACTTTAAATTGAATTCTTAAAATAATACTTGGCTACCGAAATTTCGTGACACCTCCCTACACATGCTCATTCCGCCAAGTTCAGCAGCCAATTTCAATCAGCAACCAATCAAGGAATTCAGCTTACCAAACCAACAACACAATATCAACAACCATGCTTGACAATTTCCATATTCAATTCGAAGTGACATTATAACAATTCAATCAATATACTACTTTCTTCAAAACCTTCCAACTCCAATAAGAACATTATACTTCCTATGCCAACAACACCATACTAACAACATTATCTTTCATACAAGAACATGATATTCAATTTAACTACTCCAACCACAAGTCTTCAACAAACTACTTATATTCAATTCAACTCAATTCAATATAATTCAATACAATATAATTCACATAATATTCCAACAATACCATCAACATACTACTTACCCACATCTTTCAATTTATGAAACAACAACAACATTTTTTTTCCTTAAAAATTCAATCAAAACAACCCAATTTTTCATTCCTCCAAACCATTAAATCATAAGAACCTACCATAACAACAATTTCCATTCTAAATAGAATCAATTCATCACCTCTTACCACTTCTACCTTGAATTAAGCCACACCACGCACAAGCACACTTTTCATGAATTCTATATTTTCCATTCACTACAACAACAACCAACACACAACACAACACAACATAACACATACGCACATGCACACCCTCACGGCACCACACACACACTTCCACAACACATGAATTTCATCCATTTTCATGCACACAACATACTCAAACATCCATAATACATAAGAAAAGGATTAAACCTTACCTTTTTTCCTTACTTTTTCACTTGGCTTGCAATTGAAGACTTGCCAAGACTTGTGTTTTCCTTGCTCCAAATACACCCTACTATGCTAAGAACCTTCCAAGGAATTGTTTGGCTAGGAGAAACAAGTTGAAACTCTTCTCTTCTCTTTTTTTTTTTTTTTCGGTTTCTTTCTTTCTTTTTTTTTTTTTTTTCAAAGGGCCGAATGGCCTTTCCCTTTCTTTCTCTCTTCTTGCTTTCTTTTCTCTTGAAACTCTAGAAAAAAAAAGATGAACAAGTCATCTTTCCACATCTTTATATACTTTGTTCCTTCCAATTAATAGCAACCATATGGTCACTTGTTTGGCTTTAATTTAATTTGGCCAAATAATACAAATGGGGCCACGTAGCCAAGTGGCCTTTTTCTTGAAATTTCTAGCAAATCTCTCCTTTTTCATGAAAAATATTTTTCTTAGTTCCAAATTTGCCCCTAGCCTTTCTCCAGATTTCCATGAGTCGTTTTGCAAATTTACCTTTTTACCCCTGACCTTTCTTATTATTCCAACTTTACAATTTTCCATACGCGACTTGTGTCACTCGCCTTGACTTATCCAAGGGTCCAAAATACGGAGTGTAACAGAAAAAGTAAGCCTTACATACCTCGATCGCTTCTATAGCTAATCCAACTCGAAGCCTCGACTTCTCACGATCTACGAATAACATCGGTGGCGCTGAACATTAGCCATAAACATCGAAGAACCCAATTCCAAGCCATTACTTTTTCTACGAAATTTCGACGGCCACCTCCCCTATAAATTGGACATCCCGAGAATTTAACTCGGCAAATCATTATCAACAATACCAACAAACATAATATTTCCAGCTCCAAAATATTCCATAGAATAGCCCACGCATTATTTTCAAATTTTCCAACCAACCAATTCGCGATATAACTATTTCATAATTTTGTTTATTTCCGTAACGAAGTCGAAATTAATACAAACAACATCAATAGAAACATCCTCCACATTCTACAAGTTGAATACATTCATTTTTCATTCAAAATTCTCTTCCAAATCTCATTTATGATTCACGATACCAACAAATGAATTTATCACACTATTTTTCTCCGTTCTAGTTCGGTGGAACTCTAAATAAACTTATTAGCAATGAAAAGGAACCTTAATATTACCTCAAGTGTGCAGCCACACGTCCACCCCCTTCTTTTTGAGTCGACTTTTAGCTCCAAGGTGGAGCGACGCAACGTAGAACACTTTTCTCTTCGCGGGCTTGGGTTCGGGGGCTCAGATTTTGGTCAAAATTGATCTTTTCTCTCTAAGCTCTCTTCTCTCTTTTTCTCCAGAATTTTCTGGGTGTTTTGTTCTGAAAAATGAGGAGAAAAGGCTGATTTATCACTTAAATAAACATGGGTCATGGGCCTAACCCGGTTGGGCCCGATTTGGGCCTAACCCACGACCTTTCTGCCTTAAAACGTCCATATCTCCTTGTCCCGACATCACCTGTGGACCCGACCTATGGTTGGAAAGCTAATTCAATTATCTACAACTTCTGTATTTGGTATGTTTCCAAATTCTAAACTTAATCTGGTTTACGCCTGGAGAGTCGGATCACGTTACTTAAAAATATTTGTTTGGAGGACTTCCACTTTGATTTGGCTCAGGGTCCTTCTTGAGTTATGTTTAACTTCGCATATGTGATTCGTATAAATTGTCACATGTCCCGAAAAAATCTCAATGTGTGGGCCCCACCTCATCTTGCGAATAATCGTGGCATCAAAAATACGAAATATAATACGGGAGTCAACGTGAGTTTAAATTATGTAGTAACAACGTGATTGTCAATGTTTGAGGAAGCATGTGTCACGCTCAGGCTCTGGAAATGTGGAGTATAACATTGACTTTGCCATCGACGTGTTACCAAATACTAAGCCAATATCTATTCCTTCTAATAGAATGGCACCTGTAGAATTAAGGGAATTAAAGGATCAACTCAAGGATTTGCTTGAGAAAGGCTTTATCAGGCCCAGTACGTCACCGTGGGGAGCACCAGTATTATTTGTGAGAAAGAAAGACGGCTCTTTGTGAATGTGTATCGACTATAGGCAGTTGAATAAGGTGACAGTAAGAAACAAATATCCACTTCCAAAAATTAATGATTTCTTTGATCAGTTATAGGGTGCTAAATGGTTCTCGAATATAGATTTGAGATTCGGGTATCACCAGGTGAGAGTTAGAAAGAAAGACATTCCAAAGACAACTTTCAGAACTAGATATGGTCATTTCGAATTTCGTGTAATGTCGTATGGGATGACTAATGCACCGACGGTACTTATGTACTTCATGAATTGTGTATTTAGGCCTATCCTAGATTTGTTTTGATTGTGTTTATCGATGGTATTCTGGTATACTTTCGATCTGAGGCAGAGCATGTAGATCATTTACGTGTTGTATGGAAAATTCTCTAAATGTGAGTTCTGGTTGAATTCTGTGACTTTTCTAGGGCATATTATTTAAGCTGATGATATTCGGGAAGATTGAAGCTGTGAAGACTTGGCTGAGACCTACTATACCTACTGAAGTTCGTAGTTTTCTGGGCTTAGCAGGTTATTACAAAAGATTCGTAGAGGGGTTTTCCTCAATTTCTGCACCATTGACGAAGCTAAACCAGAAATTGGCTAAATTTCAATGGACGAACACCTATGAGCGCAGTTTCCAGTAGTTAAAGAATAGGTTCGGCCTCAGTTCTGACACTTCTAGAAGGATTAGAAGGCTATGTTATCTATGGTGATTCTTCAGGTATTGAACTAGGTTGTGTGTTGATGTAGCACGGTAAAGTTATCGCTTATTCTTCAAGGCAGTTGAGGAAGCATGCGAAGAATTATCCAACGCACAATCTAGAGTTAGCTGCGGTGATTCATGCATTGATGATATGGAGGCACTATTTGTGTGGTATCCATGTTGATATTTATACAGACCATAAGAGCCTCCAGCATATTTTCAAGCTGAAGGAGTTGAATTTGCGGCAAAGGCGATGGTTGTAGCTATTGAAAGATTATGATGTTAGTATCTTGTATCATTCTGGAAAGGCGAAAGTAGTAGCTGATGCCCTTAGCCGTAGATCCATAGGTAGCTTATGTGATGTTCAGCCAGAGAAAAGGGAGTTGGCTCGTGAGCTTCAGCAGTTTGCTAACCTAGGGGTCCAATTATTGGACTCGGGCAATACGGGAGTTCCCATTGGGATTGAAAGGGTCTCGTCTCTAGTA
>NW_026715106.1:0-35683 GCF_029784015.1 Lycium ferocissimum | reverse complement strand
CACCGGTTTAATCATTATCCATGCCGCCCACACACCGAAATTTTGGCCTCGGCCGTATAGGGCTGTAATCATATATAAAAATAAGCATACATGTGAGCTCTGAATCAAAATGTTCACAATCATATCGGGTAATGGAGTCGGAACCTCCGATTATGTTATGGCACCATCATCATCGCTACGCTTCGCCTTGAAAGAACTAATATCATGAGGTGAGGCAACAACAAGGAATAACATCAATGAAATCATAAACGTTGGATTATCAAGCTCGTGAAAGCATCATTATCACCATCACTATCATAGAACATATCTCATAAGAATCTCTTAAGAATATTTAACTCTCATCTTTTGGAATGTAAGAAGGTCGTGGGAGTATAGAAAAGAAAACATAATATAGAAGTCATGCCTTTGAAAGAAGGGGAATTCGTACTAATTCGTGGGAATTACATACCTTTATGTTTCTTTAACTTTTCCGACTAAACGTTTCCCTCCAAGTTCACGATTCTACATCCAAGAGAATTCGTACTAAGATTAGATAACCGGACACATACTTGAAGCTAAGCTAAGGCGACTAAGGGCTAACGAAAATTGGGCAGCACTTTCTTTGTTTCTACAATTTTCTCCATATAATATAACAACTTCCAAACATCAATAATATCATGATCAATAAACTTTTCTAAACTAGACATTATTCAATCCTCAAATTCCCTCTCAAAGCAATCCATAACCATAATTACCACCCAACGTTGTATTCATTCACATATAATGCTTCTTTAACATCTTTAATATCATTCACAACAAGATTACCCATGACATGTCAAGAACTATCATTCAAGTCAAGTCACTATTCAAACATACCATTATTTTCACATTTGAGCTCCATATTCTACTTTCCTCCTCAATCCAAGTCTTTCAACCTCTCAATATTTTTAATAACATGAAATGAGCATAAAACTCACCTTTGATTGTGTAGGAATGATCTTTGAATGAAGGTACTTCACTTGGAGAAAACCCTAGCTTTCATTGCAAAGGAATTATTGATTCTCACAAGCCCTAGAGAACATCCTTGCACTTGATTCTACTAATTTTTGGTGTTTAATCTTTGATTTATCAAGGGTTTATGTTGATATAGTGTGGGGAAGGTTCTAGAGGTGTGGAGAAGGTTGGAGAAGATGAGAAAATGAAAGAAATGAATTTGGAGTCCTCCTTATATAAAATTTAAAAGTTGCCCGGCGGGTGTTTATACGGTATGAACGACGAAGCGTCGATCGGATCGACGGAGCATCGATCTGACCGTCGAAGTCGTGAAATTTCCAAAGGAACAATCTTTCGTTTCCTTTCATTCTATGATGAGAAGGATAGTTTGTCGAACAGATCGACGGAGCGTCGATCTGCTCTGTCGAATTGTCTTCGCGCTAGATCAATTCTACGGCACAATCGATGAAGCGTCGACCCGTTCGACGGTACAAAGAACGACCGTCGAACCCTCCTTTCGCAGAACTACAGTGAAGTTTCATTTTGACAAACTTTCCTCCCTTGCCTCAAATATCTTTGGAATCTTAATTAGAACCATTAAGTATCCCTTCTTACTTGTCAGGACATCATATACACCTTAACTTACGTTAGTCTATTCACCGCTCAAATAACCTAAAATTTCGAGGTGTGTAACAGTTAGGCTGTGAGGGTATCCGAATCTCTGTAGACTGTTTTATTTGTGTTTGGCCTTGTTTTCATCCTTTAAAGACTTAATTCTGTTCAAATTGGCCCGAAATAGTTTTCAAAAGACCTGCCAATCTGTAAATCTTCTACCTGTAACTGAATATCTGTTAAGACTACCAAAGGGATTTGTGTGTTCTTGTGTCTGCCTTGCCTTAGCTACATACATTTCATCCCTTCTGAATCTTGCTTAAGCCTTGAAAGAAGTAGAAATGAACCTTTTAATTTGCCTTGTGTATTTGAAATGACCAAAGTATGACTTAAAGCCTCTAAAAACTAAAAATTTATTTAAAAAGATAGGAACTTGATGGACTTATAGCTTGTCATGTTTGTTTCTGGGTTAGTATGAGCCTTGTTCGGTCTTGTATGCAAGCAAATCACATGTTTTGGGAACTGTTAGAGAAAATAAATAAAAGAAATTAGGAGAACCTGTTTTCTTATTTAAGAAAGTGAAGATTAGAAAGCTAGGCTAGTATCTTTGGTACTATGATTATGTTTGTGACCTTTTTGTGAATTATCTTCTCTTTCAAACTTGTTTGATTGCCTAGGCTACTGTGTAATGTGCTCTGTAAGCTTACTCTGATTAGGTAGTTTTGGAATATCCTTTGTCTACCTGATCATATAGAAGTTAAAGTTAAAGAAATCTAAAATTTAACCTTAAAAGGAAGTCAGAAACTAAGTATAGTAAATACTCAGGTCCTTCTTTCCTTCTTTTCCTATGTCTGATCCTGCAACTTATATATCTGGTTCCTTATACACTGTTTGCCTATACTGCTCATGAATACATCATTGTGTGACCTAGGAGAAGTAGCATGAACCTTTCTTGATCACTTTGTGAATACTGAGCCATTTCTGTTGCCCTTAGTTGTATGCTTGATATAGAGTGCCATGTGCTTATTGCTTGCATTGTTGAACCATACCATGTTTCTGAGAGTGGTTTGTAACCAGATTATCTTTTAAGAATTTGATTTAAACTTGCAAGATTTATAACACTTAATGCAATGCTAAAACTGAAACCATGCTTAGGTGATCCTGTTTGTACTTAACTTGCTTGTAATGTTAGCTACTTGGCTTTATTGGTTTATTTGAATTAAGTCTTGTCTAGTGAACCATCTCCCCCGCACCTAGGACGATGAGGCCTTGAACCTTTTTTTATTTTTTGTCTCGCCTTTGGAATTCTTGAAACACCATCACTCATCCCTCCTACCTAAAGTTTCTTTTCACTTCTGATTTGCTTTTGACTTACAGACCATTTTTCTTGTCTCATATCGGTTACTTATTTGCAATATTCATGTTGGTTTATCACTTATGACTGGTATTTTACACTTGGAATTACTTATAAACTACTTGGTTCTCTTTACCTAATATGGTCACCTAGTAGACTAGGTGTAGGTAATCTAAACTAGGACTAAAGCTATTCTAAAGGATTAAGTGTGGTACCTGCTTTTGTGCCTTACCTTTCTCTTGTCATTTGCTTGTGAAATCTAAGATTGCTTCATATGTATTCTTCTCCCTTATTTTCCTTTAAACTAAACCATGTTTAATACTGTAAAAGACCTAGGATATCATTCATGCACCCATTGTGATCTTCATAGGCTCCTACTTGTACATGTGGCTCTCTTTGTGCAAGTTCTGGAAATAAAACAAGCTTATGGCACCCTGGAGACTCTGTTGTTAGTCTATTATGCTTGCCATATGCTGAGGTGGTTTTGGGAAACTAGAAATGGCTAAGCTGACCACAATAGACCTTGATTGAAACCTGGAATGCTTGTTAAGCTTACAGACCTATTTACTTAGTATTTGAAACTGCTTAAGGTGAAAATTAGTTTAAAATGGCTTAAAACTTTGTTGTTAAGTCTGTTTTGATTACTCCATATGTCCCAGTAGAACCACCTTGATTCCACATTTGTGTTTGGGCCTATTTGTTTAAACTCTGAGAATGAAACCAAGCTAAAATTATCATTTTGAAACCATGCACTTAGATAGAATTCTCCCATAATATTGACATTTAGCCTAAAAACTGGTATTGGAGCAGAGTTGGCATTTCACATAATGATTATAAGATCTTGTAAAGGATTCAATTTATATTAGCTTGATCTTTTTGCATAAGATATGTGCATTTCTGCTATTTTAAAGGATGCACTACATCTTGGATTTTTGGAAAACTTCAAATTGACTTGAGACTAAGTAGAGACTGTATGTGCACATGCCTTACTGTATTTGTGAAAATGTTTTGCCTTAGTTTTCTTTGACTGTTTTGTCAATTTTGGAACTGATAACCTATTCTAAAGCTGAGAGACTGAAAATGATAAGTGTGAAGACTGAAAATCTATTAGTTGTGCTAGAAAGAAATTTGAAAAGGGAACTGCAACTTTGAAAATATGAAGATGCTTTTTCCTGTTTGTTGATTAGCTTGGTTGTTCCTTAATCTTTACTTAGTATCTTATTTTGTATTGATCCTCAATGGCACTGCATTTCCCGAGTCCTATTTGGAATTGGCATAGTTGTTTGATTAGAAAAACTCATAAGGGTATAATGCAGTTCTGCATTTTCTCCTTTGGTTGTGTATTATTATAACTGCTAGATATAGTCTTCACTTGTGAATCACTACTCCTCCCCACTTGAAACTGTATAAAACCTGTAAGATTAATTCCCTTAGCCAACACTAGAAGACTATGTGCAGTTGAACTTTGAAAACAGACTGAGAATTGCAAATTTTGAAACCTCAAAGACCTGTATGCTTATGTTCATCCCTGAATTTTCAAAATCAACTAGATTTGAATTGAAAACCTTTGTCTGTGACATAGTCTTTAAAAACCTTGCAAAACTTGACATCTGTGACTGAACTTTCCTAGTTTTGGACTGAGTTTGTAGACCCTAGTATATTTTACTTGTCGTCACCCTTGAATCCTATAAAATAGGCTAAGTTTGAATTGGAAATCTTATTTATGAACTGCATTTGTGGATACTGTATACCTATCCCTAAAAATTGAAACTTTGAAAACTTTTATTAACTAAGTGTTGCCTTTAATTTAGTCTAGATTAATCATGAGTTTAAAGTGAGAAATTGACTCTTAAAATATGATGTGTGCACTGTGTGCTGGACACTGCCTCACATGCATTGATTTTGGCTTAAAACTATTTGTTACTCTATTATCTTTGACTGAGTTGTTCCTTGTTGTGCTTGTCTGAGTTTGCTAGTTTAGAATCCATAACCTTAAGTTGCCTATATGCTTGATTGCTTGATAAAATCTTAATATTTTGAACTTGGAAAATCTGGGCAATTTCTGGGAATTTTTTAGTTTCTTTGGGTAGTTAAAGGAGGTATATGTAGAGTGAATATTAAAGGGCATATAGTGTATTTTGGTTGTACATGGAGGGTATGCCCTTCAATGGGTTTTGCTCTCCATATGAGGGTATGTCACATAGTATATCATGTATATCATGGTTCAACACTTAGAAAATTTCTTGAATGATTTCAAGAGTTGGGCCAATTGGGCCCGTACACTGGTTCAGTCCTTTTTTGCATATCTGTCCCTTCCCCGTTTATTTAGTTATGGGCTTATCCCAGTTGTGTTGTAATTTAAATTTTGTCCTTGTAAATTTAATTTATGCCCTGAAGATTAGATACTAATGTATTTATACCCTTTTATTTGTAAACCTCCCCATTCGTTGGTGAGTCCAACGAGGCCCACCAACTCACTTAGATCGAGTCAACCTCATTATGGACAGGCTGAGCAATTGGAGCAGATTTGGAGCAAATAAGTTTAAAATTGCATTTATTTTCTGTTGGGTTTGGTAGGCCCAACCCCCTTTACCTCGTATTATTTATTTAGCAAAATTGATGAAATGTGTTTATTGTAATCCTTTAAAATTGTCACGTATTAGAATAGCCAAAAAATCATTTTTTTATACAAAACTGATTTTTGACAAATACTAGCATGCATAGACGTTTTGTGACTAAAATTGCTATTTATGAACAAGAATGGACATTTCCTTTAAATGAAACATGATTTGGAAAAAAAAAATTGACTTGATAAATTTTATGGACTTACAAGACAAAAATTGTGGACCGTGCATATGGGCTAATTTAGATTTATTGGACTAATTTTGACCTCCAAAACTTGAACTAAAATTGGATTAAAGTTGATAAAAAATAAATATAGTTGACAAATGGACACTAATAGTATGCCTTAAACTATTTTCTACACTTAAATAAAAAATCTTTCAAAAAAAAAAAAATTAAAACTTAAAAGTGTGGGCTTACGTGGTGTTCTACCTAGGTTAAAGGCCTTCGGGAGTTAACCTAGGTGTTCTAGTCCGAAACCCAACGCCCAATTTTGGGCAAAACTTTACCACTTTCGTTTCTTGAAATGTGATATATTTTGCATGAATGACTAAACTCTTTGTTGCGGAAATATAAGCCGAAACAATTTTTTCACTATAAACAATTCATATCTACAAAGGCATACTATTAGAACCCGTAGGTCAACCGTATTTTATGGATCCTTAATACCGGAGTGCCTAACACTATCACCAGAACCCTTACCCGAACTTTGGTTAGATTAGGATTCTTTTAAAATTTAACGTTTTGAATGAACCCTTTTCGAACTGGTTTTCCTAATTTCCTAAAATTAGGTGGCTACTCTAAAATAAAGTCCATTTAGAGTACTATCCACCTAGAAGTATTTTTTTTCCTTTTTCTCGGTACGATTGACAACCGTACTTCCCCGGGATACTTTTCTTTTTAAATGAGGCAAGTGCAAATACGAATCGGAAAAAACAAAACAGCTACACACGCTTCATCCTGGCCCACCAGTAGTGCTGCCTCAAGTCACGATACATCTTGGTAGCACCAGGATGAATGGAATATCTAGAACTGTGAGCCTTCGCTAATATTGTCTTAATCAAATCATCAACACGGGGAACACAAACACACCCCTCGATCCTTACAATGCCCTCATCATTGATCATGGCCTCCTTGGCCTCACCACTCAAAACCTTGTCACGAATCTTGCACAAGCTCGCGTCCCCGAACTGGCTTGCCTTAATCTACTCCAGAAATGATGATCTCGCCTCAATACAAGCCAACACTCTGCCTGAATTAGACACATCAAGCCTCATGAAACTGCTAGCACGAGTCTGAACCTCCCTGGCCAACGGACGCTCTGACGCAATCAAGAGAGTCAAACTGCCCATGCTAGCTGATTTCCTGCTCAAGGCATCTGCCATCACATTTGCCTTGCTAGGATGATACAAGATACTAATATCATAATCCTTAAGCAACTCCATTCATCTCCGCCGCCTAGAATTAAGATTCCTTTGAGTAAACACATGCTGGAGACTGCGATGATCAGTAAATACCTCACAACAGACACTATAGAGATAGTACCTCCAAATCTTCAAAGCAAAAACTACCGCGGCCAACTCCAAATCATGAGTGGGGTAGTTTTTCTTATGAATCTTCAGCTGCCTGGAAGCATAAGCAATCACCTTTTTTTCCTGTATCAAAACAAAGACCCAAACTAGAACGAGAAGCATCACAATAAACCACAAAGTCCTTGCCCTCCACGGGCAAGGATAGAATAAGAGCGGTAGTCAATAAAGTCTTAAGCTTTTGGAAGCTCACCTCACACTCGTCGGACTACTGACAAGGTACCTCTTTCTAAATCAAACGGGTCAAATGCGAAGCAATAGAAGCAAACCCTTTCACGAACCGACGGTAGTAACTGGCCAACCCTACAAAGCTGTGAATCTCTGTAACCGATGTAGGCCTAGCCCAACCTCTCACTGCCTGGTATCAACCATAATCCCTTTCTTCGAAACCACATGTCCCAAGAAGGATACAGTCGCTAGCCAAAACTCACACTTAGAGAACTTGGAATACAACTCCTTCTCTCTCAAAGAACCCAAGAATAACCCTCAGTTGTTTTCCATGGTCTTCTTTACTCCTCGAATAAACCAGGATGTAATCAATAAACACTATCACAAAGGAGTCTAAGTATGGCTTAAAAATACTGTTCATGAAATCCACAAAAGCAAGTGGGGCATTAGTAAGCCCGAAAGACATAACAAGAAATTCATAATGCCCATATCTAGTCCGAAAAGTTGTCTTAGGAATATCCTCTGCCCGAATTTTACACTAATGATAACCCGACCTCAAGTCAATTTTCGAAAACACAGAAGCCTCCTGAAGCTGATCAAACAACTCATCAATACGAGAGATGGGGTATTTATTTAGGATGGTGACTTTATTTAACTGGCAGTAATCAATGTACATCCATATAGTCCCATCTTTCTTTTTCACAAACAGAACAGGAGCGCCCCACGGGGAGACACTCGGACGAATGAAACCCTTACTAAGAAGATCCTGAAGTTGTTCCTTTAATTCCCTCAACTCTACTGGTGCCATCCGATATGGCGGAATAGAAATAGGGCGGGTCCCTAGCTCTAAGTCAATGTCACGGTCTGGTGGCATGCCTGGAAAGTCTGCGGGAAACACCTCCGCAAACTCTCGTACCACAGGAACTGACTCAAGAGATGGACCATCAACACTAGTATCATAAATATGTGTCAAATAAGCCAAACACCCCCTGTCAACTAGCTTCTTTACACGAATAAAGGAAATAATTTTCTTCGAGGAGGGACTAAGGTTACCTTTCCACTCAAGTCTAGGCACCCCGAGCATAGCTAAGATGACCGGGTTGGGTACGACAGCCTATAATTGTGTGATAAGGAGCTAACCAACTCATACCTGTGGATGACATCAAAATCTATCATGTCTAAATTCACTAAGTCAACCTGTGTGCCATACCCCATAAGTGTGACAAGACAAGATTGGAAAACTCTATCACAACCACAAGCCTTCAACCGGAGTAGATACATGAATAGGCATCAAGTCAATCACAAGCACATATCAAGACCCATAGAGAAATATGTAGGAACATAGGAAAATGTAGAACCTAGGTCAAATGATACAGAAGCCATTCGATGACAGACTGAGATGTTAGCGTAATGACCGCATCCGGGCCCCACCTCCGTCCTCGCCAGAAAGGTATAAACAAACCCGTCCGCCGCAGCATGCGAACCATCGCGATCAACCCGCCTGCCCGAGCCCGCCCCCCACGGCCGATGTCCACCTCTACCTAACTGAAACCCGCCTCTGTTACGCTGGGGGCCACCTCTATTAGCCGTGTGATCGCCACGCGCAGTCTAAGCACGGTTTCCTCCATAAGATCCCCCTCCCCTCTATCTGATGCTGGAGCTCTGGGATCCTAAAACTAAGTACCCTAGCCACCTTGCCTAAGTCTGGGATAATTTCTCTTGAAATACCCCATATCACCACACTCGAAGCGTCCGCGGTCTAGCGTTGGACGCTAAACAAAAATGGACGAAACCGAATAACCATCATAATCTAGAGCTCTGGTTTGCGAACCCCCTGTCTGACTAGAATAGTACTGACTGGCCCCTGATAGACCTCCAACTGAAGTCTGCATGGCTGACTAAACAGGGCATCCTGAATAGACCTGGGAACTCTGGCCCTTAGAGAAAGAGCCACTGAAACTACTACCTTTTCGGGCCTTCTTCTCTGCGTACTTATTATAACTATCCTGCTTAACACCCTCGACAATCCTAATATGATCCACCACTTCCTGAAAGGAAGCACCTGATGCTGCAAGCTGAAGAGATGATAACTGAACAGCAGTGTTCAACCCTTTGATGAATCTCCTAACTCTCTCCTCCTCAATAGGCACAAACTGGAGAGCATAGTGAGAAAACTGGAACCGAGCCTCATAAGCACTGGGCGTACGTATTACCTCGCTCAATATTACTGAACTCGTCACGCCTGCGATCCCTCAAAGTACGAGGAACATACTTGTCTAAGAACACCTGATAAAACTGAGTCCATGTTAATCGGGGCGACCCCGCTGGCCTGCACTCTACCAAAGCCCTTTACCATAACTTGGCATCACCCAAGAGCTAGAAGGTCACAAACTCAACACCATACTTCTTCACTGCCCCCATCTTATAGAGCCTCTCATGACAGTCCATAATGAACTCATAAGCATCCTCAACCTCGTTAAGAGAACTCGGAGGCTTCATCTTAACGAACCTCCAAACAAATCATGCTCACCCCTCGTCAATATCGACCTCCCACCAGCCTAGAAATACCTCCATAGCCTCATTCAAACGAGGAGCCACAACAGCAGCGCATGGCCGAACCCCAAGAAGAACCCCTCCCCGGAGCCGGATCACCCACCGGCACGCCGAGCACTTGAACAACAACACACCTACCTCTATTAACCTGTTCAGCAGGTTTAACACTCAAACCATAACATCTGATACCGGAGGACCCACACACCGGGCCGAGCCGGGTGCCGCCGCAAACTCGCCGCCTTTACCGGAATTTCCCGAGGCTCAAGGGCGGGACTCAAACGAGCCCCGACTCTCCACAGTGAGCCTCGCGTCTGGCTAGTGTTGTTGCTCTCCTGCCTCTGCTATAGCCACAGCCTTTGGCCTGGCCTCTACCAAGAACTACGGCCCTAGTGGCCTGACCTCTACCGCGAGCTGCGGCACTAGCGGACGGTGCGGGTACCTCATTAGCTGCTGCCACACGAGTCCTCACCATCTGTGAGAGAATAGAAAGAAAAGTCACATATCAATTTGAACCATCCAGATACCAATTGGAATCAAGTAGCACGAAAGAAAGAAATTGAATTTTCCTACTGTCTCATAGCCTCTCTAAGATAAGTACAGACGTCTCCGTACCGATCTGCAAGACTCTACTAGACATGTCTTTGTACAACGAGATCGACGAACCTAGGGTTCTGATATCAACTTTGTCACGACCCAAGTAGCGGTGAGTGGCACCCACATAAAACCCCTAGTGGCGAACCATCCCCTTATCCAATTATCAAACAATTTTGAACAATTATAAATCAATGACCAGAAGTAAATCATAAATCTGTCCAATCATGCCATAAATCAATAAGCTGCGAAAATCCTAACTATTACATCCCTAAAGATCCGAAAGTCACTGTACAAGGACTCTAGAACAAAAACTGCCTCAGGAAATAACAACTGTCTGAAATACCATAAGTAATGTCTGGAATGAAAGTAGACATCAATAAGAGAAGATCTTCAAAGTGTCTCAGCAATGACAGGAGCTCACCCTCAAATCTGTCGGAAACTGGCCTTACGCTAAATACGAGGTTTGGTAGAGGCATATGGATCACAATCTGCACTGAAAAAAATGCAGCAAGGTAGTATCAGTACAAACACAATATACCGATGAGATTAATATAGACCGACTAAGATAAGTGCATAAAATTATAAAATCAATAGAATAGATATAGGCACAACAAACCTTTATAACTATATGAAAATATCAACAAGAATCATCCAACACCGAAATAAGATAAGCCCACACAAACAACAATCAATAAAAGTAACTCAACCCATGTCATCACCAACACAACCGTAACTCACGAAGTATCTCAACTCTATCACATATCCGTACACACATGCTAAATGGTATTTTTTACCCAAATAGCCATGACCCTCAGGGGTCCCATGGTGTCTATGCACCACTCGCTCCGGAACTGACATCGGATCACGAGCCCCTAACTAGGCCACATCCTCACCCCCTGTCAAATGTGCCTTTTCATAGTTATATGTTCTTTCTCATCTCAATGTATTTCCGTTCCAACAATCAATAAGAAATGTGAACAATCAACAAATCAATATCAAGGAACATAAGTCACCATGTCACAAGTCGCATCAAGAATTAATTCATCAATAGCATGACTAATGGATTACTCCAAGTCAACAAGAAGAGTATTCATTAACTTCTTCCTTATCATATCATAATAGTTCACCACAGAATCAATCAATCAATAATAAACTTAGGAAATTCCAACCACACTTTATGTCTGGAGACCCAATCATGCTTTATCCTATCAACTTCATAACATATACAATCAACTAATCAAAGTTTAACTCAAGTAGACCGTAACCTACCTCAATGCAGAACTAGAACAATGCAAGCTATTCCACATGAGCCTTTCCTTTCCGCAACGCCTCAGAACGTTCAAAGTCTAGAAATATAGCGCTACATGAGTATTCGAATCATCTACTCAAACAATACAACAATTTGAAAAGGGAAACCCACTTACTTCTACTCTTTCCAATTGGTTGAACTATCACTCATGGTGAACTAGTCATTGCCTCTCTCCCAATGATCATACTATTCTAATTCATGTGTTTCTAATCAATTCAACCCTTTTACAAGCAGTTTTTATGCTAAAGTTACCACCTTTATGAAACCCTAAGTCTCAATGCATCATTCTCATCCATTAGAACTTGAATTCCCACGTAGGAAGTGATAGTCTATAACCTTAGATTTAATAAACAACAATAAAATCACTAACCCATTCATTATTCAAGGGTTTCTTAAGTTCTAGGGATTTAGTCCTTTCATTCACCATTAGAGAACCTTAAACTAATCATGGAACTTAAGATAAGGATGGAATGAACAAAGTAGAGAATTGAGACTTACCTTTCAAGAGTATTTTAGCCCTAACCTTAGAAAATCGCCACAAGTGTTCTTGGGAACTGTTTTGGAGTTATGTGGGGAATGAGTTCGGAATAAAGAATACAAAATGCTGATTCTGCCTCCCGTCGACCGCTGCGCAGTGGACTTCTCGCTGTGGCAGTCTCGCTATAGCGGGAAATGTCCCGCTATGGCGGACCTCATTAACTTTTCCGGCCCCGCGGCAGCGATCCCCTACCCGCTACGACGGACTCGCTATATTGGTGCCACAACCACTGCAGCGGTCCATATTGACCAGTAGCTTGGGTTTTTCCACCAGTTTTTCACCCAAAGATCCCAACACCAATACGAGGCCCTACAGACGCAAACTAAACGTGCACACATATATAAAAACACGTTACGGACTCACCCGCAGCCTTGGAATTCCCAACGGAGGTCTAGTTTACTGGGTCATTACACACCCGCATACTTAAAAGTGAAAATTATGCTTTTAAATTCTTTTTCTTTCATTTTATTTCAATTAAAAATTTATAACGAAAAATGCAGTTCATCTAAGCTCTAATTATAATAAGAATTATATATCTTGATAATTTATCAATATATTCAATCACATTTTGTATACAAATACATGAACAATAAAAAATCATTTTATTTATAATTCTAATATATTTAAAAATTATATTTTTATATACTTAGTTTCAGATTTATCTCATAGTGGGTGTAAGTATAGGATATTTATACTATAAGGGGTACAAATTTTTTATTATAAAATACATGAAGTGTATCCTAAATTGAATCATATAATTGTAGAGATCCTCCATGTACATCCTTAACTCTTAGGCTGGAATATTCGTTTTCTTTTTACGTCATAGTTTGACAAGGTGCAAAATTTAAAAGTATATATAAAAAACTTTTGAATCTTCAGATCATAAACTAAAGAGATATATATAAATACCAAAAACACATTTTAAAACTTATTGTCTTAAACATGTTTTTTCATTATTATAAGGAGAGTATCATTCGAAATGAAATTAAAATATTAGATTTAAAAACGTATTTGATGCCTGTGACCCTTCGGTCCAAAATATGTGATTTCTACCTTTCCATATTTGGTCCAAAAATAAGTAACTTTTTAAAAGAAAATCAATAAGGTATTAATTCTTCTTCTCCAAATTTATCCTTATCGCAGAAATTATTTGAAAGAATTCCTCTAGTCTTTCAGTATTATTTACAGTTCTCATGAGTAATAAGGTAATGTGATCATATAATCCTCTTAATTAGTGCTTAATGTCATGCCCAAAACCGTAGGCCATGATCGGTGCCCGATGAGCCACTACCCCGGGCATACCAAAATCATTAAACGAGGAAGAAAATAATAGAGAAAGGACATCATTTCATTCCTGAATTTGGCACGAAAACTCACTTTAGCAACTAAACTTAAGTTGTATTTATATACCCCCCTTAACAACTTACGTCTCAATTATTTTCCACCTTAAAAGCTGACGTGGCAAAATAATAATAATAAATAAATTTAAAAAAAAATTAAGAGAGTGAAAACACACAAAAAGGTGGGCCCGCTGATATATATATATATACAATTAAAAAATAAAATAAAAATGCACCCCGCACCCCCCACCCGCTCCTCTTCCCCCACCCCACCGAAATCGCCCAATCCGAATCCCCCCCCCCCCCCCCCCCCCCCCCCACCCCACGACTGCCACCTCCACCACCACCACTGTAATCACCACCTCTCGCTCCTCTTCGCCCACCCCACTTAAATCACCCCAACTGACTCTCTCCCCCCCCCCCCCCCCCCCCCCCCCCCCCCCCGTCCCCGCCCCTCACGACTGCCACCTCCATAACCGCCGCCGCCGCCGCCGCCAACCTTCCCCACCACCAAAGCAATGAAGTTGCACGAACGCTCTTTCTTACTCAATCAAAGTGTTCCCGTGATGATAGCCGATAGCTTTACGAAATTCAATTCTTTTAAACTTCAAAACTCAATTCCCAATTCTCATCTCAAAGAATAAGAAAAATGTGAACTTTAGTTTTCAGGGTACTTTTCAAGATTCAACATTTACATACCCACCAATCAATTAAGCAACTAAACCGATAATCTTGGCGACAAAAACGGAAAATGGGAAACCAATCTCGCCAATTTAATTGAAAATTAACATGAAGCAACATAGAAATTGCACGAATCGCCCTTCAAATGGAGCCCAGCTGGGTACTTTTCTTTATTGTTTAAAACAATGAAGAAGTTGCACGAACAACCCTTCAAAATGGACCGGTGCGTGTCTTGGGGGTAAGCCAAGAAGAAGAAAGGTTGGTGGTGGAAGTTAATGTTGGAAAAAAAGTGATTTAGGAATTTAATAATTAGAATTAATTAACATGGAAATATGATTAATAAAAGAAAATCTTTGCCAAAGATGAGATTTTTCAGTTGGGTTGATTTAAGGAGGCGGTGGTTATGGTGGTGGTGGAGGTCGTGGTGGCGGCGGCGGTGATGGTGGTGATTGTTACAAGTGTGGTGAGGATGAGTAGAAAGAAGAAGAAAGAGAAAAAATAATAAAAGAAAAATAAAAAATGAAGGGTTGGTAATTTTTGACATGGCAATGACGTGGCGCGAGTGTAATACACCACATATTGTGAGAGTGGTATTATTTTTTTAGGATGGAAAATAATTGAGACGTAAGTTGTTAAGGAGAGTATATAAATACAACTTAAGTTTAGTTCTTCAAAAGTGAGTTTTAGATGCTACAAGTTATGGTAATATGCCTTTTCTCAAAATAATAAGCTCAAGTCATCCATGGTATAAATAGTAAATCACCTCATTGAGCGGAAACAGATAACACAAGTCTGAAAGGATATCTTAAACCCTATAAAACTGTCAAGGAGCACCTAAGAGTATCTAAATACAACTGTGGAGTACAATCCCGAAAATCAACCAAAAAAGGGAGCAGTTGATGGCAGCCGCCACGTTCAAGAGCGGTGGCTCACCTCAGCCGGAATCATCAACTGCCTCAAACCAAGACAAAGAGGAACCGCGGCGGTACCATAGTTAAGATATGTACAAAGTAGAAACAACAAAAAGGGTGAGCATAAAGCTCTGCAAGGTCACTGACCTGCCCGGTCGTCATATCCCATGGAGAAAGTCTCCAAAATAATATGCATGACATGCGTGAGATAACAAGGGTCGTACCTATATGCGTTTCACTAGGCTGTCCATAAATACACCATTACTTTCTTTGAATTAAGTGTTTCACCGGTCCGTCCATAATCAACCTCATCCCATCAACAACCCAACCGTGTGCAACACTAGACCATACACAGTGGTGACTACCTGGACCGTGCGTGAACTAGGTATGTCGTTACATCATTGGTACCGTCACAACTCGTAAATCGTAGCACATCAGACAAGCAGTGCAGTTATAATATCAACTGATAAACATGAAGTCATGTTATGCATTTCAACACATACAGAGACAGTATGCACCCTAACATGCAGCGTAATTAAATCGATCTAGTAGTTCACGCTCGATTTGACAAATCAATTATAAACCATGCTATGATATCTTAGATTTCTTGAAGTCAATCTCTTAAAACAATCAGTCAGTTTCATAAAAGGATAACTCAAGATTACGATATTCGTACAAAATAGTATGCACGACCTAGTGCGTGGTCGCCCCACCACGCACGAGGTGTTTGAATCAAAAAATGCAACTTTTAAATCAAGACATTGAAAACAAAGTATTCAAGAAATTAAAGTCCCACTTGTCTTATAATTGGTGCACAAACCTTTTTTGAAATGCCAAAATCTTCTTAAACGGCCTCTAGTAGCCTTAATCTATCAAAAAACATAAATAACACATCTAAATTAGTCTAAGAAACAAATTTCATAATTTTAGGACATATCGGGTCACAGTCAACTCTTGGTCAACTCAAACCAGTCCCTCGGTCAATGGTCCAAAAGTCAAAATATTTTGCCAGAATGCGTTACTCATTAGTTGTAAAGTCCAAATCTATAACCAAGTTTCAGTCTTACTGTCAATTGATGGGCCAAATCTCAATTTCCCTAAATTTCAAGCTTAGGGCTAAATCTCAATATTTACATCTCAATTTACGAATTTAACAGCTTGTTTGGACGGTTGTTACTCGTTCAATTGTATTGTTACTTTAAATATAATATATCTTTTGATTGTTACTTAAATTTTATTGTATCGTATCATTAGATCTTTCGTTATGTAACGACGAAAAGTCTCATTTTATGTAATGATAGATTTGGAGTGATCACGTTGTTACCTTTTTGTCTCATTTTTCCTTTGCGTGTTATTTAATAATGTTATTTTATCCTTTCCCTTAACTTATTTATAATAACTCTGCCCCATAACCTACATTTTCTTTACAATAGTGTAGGTTTATCCTTTAGATTATTGATGTGTGGCATTATGTAACGACGAAAAACAATATAATCTATCCAGATGGTGTATCATCAAAATAATGCAATACAATAAGTTATGAAAAGATAGGTAACAACATCCAAACAAAACGGAAAATGAAGTAGGTACTGTGTTTGCATGATCAAGTGAAGTGAATGCTAACACTACATTAATAGTGATTCCTACCAATTAATTAAGTTGACATTTATGGCACATTAATTGTAGTTGGTAGTAGGAGAGTGGAGCTTAAATTTTCGTACAAGGCAATCATCCCTCTTCCATATGATTGTAATGACACTTTAAATTAAGAAATTAAAAAAGTAGGCAGCAAAAATTTGCAGTATCTTTTTTATTAATGGTTACTCGACTATATATAGCCTAGAAAGATCCAATTCTTCTACTCAACCATTTCCCTAGTACTCTTGATCATTCATTAAGAAATTATTAAAATTTGATTTCAAAGAAATGGTCTAAAGTCCAAATTGTCCGCTCAGTTTGAAGTGAAGACTAAACACGATGTGTTTCTTGATGTCTTTAGTCACAAAGCAGGCCATGTCTCCACCATGTGCCCAGTGCATATACAAAGTGCTGAGCTTCTTGAAGGAGATTTTGGAACTGTTGGCTGCAAAGTTTGTTGGAAGTATACCCATGGTAACCCTAATATGTTGAAATACGAAGTTTCGATAACATTATAGGTATAATACATAAACAGACCCTCAAACTTGATATCAAAATGTCCTCCAACTTTGGGTATGCACAAGTACGCACCTCAATTTGTATAAAGTTGAACACGTAAACACAAATGCTGACATGACACATAACTTTTCTAAGTGTACTTTATACAAGTTGAGGTGTCTAGATAATCATTTTGTAAGTTAGAGTGTTTAACTGACAAAGTGGAGACAAGTTGAGGTGCCTACATGTCCACACCCAAAGTTGAAGGGCATACTTGTCAGCTGAGGCCAAGTTCGAGAGCCTGTTTATGTGTTATGCCTACATTTTATCATTATCTGCCTTATGTGTAGAAAGGCTGTTGGAGAAAATATAGTAATTATGGCTAGATAAAAATAACAGAACTTAGACTAGTATTAATCATTGTCTGAAGGAATTTATCCACTAAGTTGTTGAGAACAATTTATTTTTCTTCTCTTTCTCATCACTAACTACACACTACTGAAGCACAACCAGTAAATTTTATATGCAATCGAGCTTACATATCTAATCTAATCTTGCTTACCGTGAGGAAAGGTTATAGTCATCTTTCACCGTATATAATAGGGAAAAGGACACAAATGGTCATCCGGATGAAACTATTGACACTCAAAGTGGCCCAAGAATCTTAAGGTCATTTTTAGCCTTTTAAAAAATAATTTCATTTTCTGTCCATTTTTCAACTAATTCCTGCATATGTATATACACTGTATCATTCTTGTATAGAAAGTGCATCATACGTATAGAAAATGTATCATACATATAGAGTAGTGATACATATTCTATACCACAATGATTATACTGTATATGTATAGAATGTTGCATAGAATATGTATCACTACTGTTTACCTATAGAAAAAATGTATACTATGTGTATAATTAGTAAGTATACATTAATTATTTATTTATTAAACAGGAATTATACGTTGATTATACACAAATTATACAACAATGATATATTTTCTATACATATACTTTAGGGATACATATTCTATACGATAATGATACAGTTTTTTTACGTGTGATACATTTTTTCTATGCATATATAGTAGTGATAGACATTCTATAAAACAACGATAATACTGTATATGTATAGAATATGTAAAACTACTGTATATGTATTTTTTGAAGGCTCGGAATTTTTTTCGTTGATCTTTAGTGGCTACTAAAGTCGCCACAAATAATCCTGTTCTTTTTGCAGCAAACTTTTAGTGGTGACTAAAGTCCCAAAAGATCAATTTTTTTTTTTGTAGTGAATGGGCTGAGCGGCTAGCACTTGGTATTAGTTTGGGCTGAAGGGCCACCTTGCGGTATTAGGCCCAAAATGGGGCCTTTTCAGGTTTTTTTTTTTTCTTTTGGTGGGGGCCTCTCAATGTTCTTTTCCCTATAATATAATAGGGAAATTTGTATGTTTGAAAAAAATTGTGCTCGCATTGAATAATTTATTTCTAGATGAGATGTCTTGCTTAGTTTATGACTTTAGCCGTATAACAATTTTTATTAGTGAATAGTTGCTTTTTATTACTATTGGTTATTATCGTTACTTTTTTAATTGGTTTTTATCTTTATTCCATAATTTAAAGTGGTGTTACTCATAAATTTCATAGTTTCCACTCCATTTATGAAAATAATTACAAGTTATATAAATATAAAGTATAAATTATATACACTGTTGGTGTAATTTGTTTTTTTTACCTAATTAGGTCACCCAAAGAATGTCTATAAGTACACTTCCTATGTGGGATTTGTGGTAGACAGGTCATTTGTTACAATACATAAAGGTAATGGTATAAAAATATCTTACACACTAAAAACACATATTTGTATATATTTATTAGAGAATATGAAAGGATCTTTTTGCTTTTAATATATCTTTAACATTATAGAGTTAAAGGAAAGATGCGTTGTTCGTGGAAAAACAGTACAGTTTACTGCGTATAAATTGATTATCGGTGTGTTGCTTTGAAATGACAATCATATATATTTTCTTATTAGATCTCCTAATTCTTTCTTTTCTATTTCTTCTATATTATAGAAAAGAGAGTTTCAACATGCGTGCTTCTTGCTATTGCTAGAAAAGGATAAGGGCAATATTGGACTTTTGTTAAAACAATTCAAACAACGTGTCTTATAGCCTGTTTGACCAAGCTTCTAAAAACAACTTATTTTAGTAGCATTTTTAAAAAACGTACTTTTCAAAAAGTATTTTTGGCTAAAAACGCTGACTTGTGTTTGAATTAATTTAAAAGTATTTTGAAAAGAATTAGTGTTTGGCCAGCTTTTAAAAAGCGTTTCTATGTGTATTTTTTTTTCAAAAGTACTTTTAAAAAAAATAGCTTTTGCAAAAAATGCTTTTAAAGAAAAGCTATTTTTTTAGCTTTTTTGAAAACTGCTTCGCTACTTCTCAAAGACTTATTTTTATAAAAGTTTGGGAAAAAAACCTCACTTTTTTAAAATAAAGACTTATCAAAAAATAAATACTTTTTAAAAAAAATAAGGCAGTCCTATTAGTAATTTGGACTTGTACATACATTCTGAAAAAGTTCACACTTTCCATTTAATTACAAATCATGCCCTACATTGAAATGTCATTGAACATGATGGGCCCACAAAAATAAATTAAATAATTACTTTAGTTTCCTCCATATATTTTCAATTTGAATTTGGTGAAGGGTAAATAGTTTTCCATTTGAATCTGGTGAACGGCAAATACTTACTATATATATCCAGTTTTATATCGAATTATGTAAATTTAATATAGTTAAGTAATTTAGTGAGGTTATAATTCATATTAATTAATCATGATTAAATATTAAAAGTAAATAAATGTCATATATTCCTGTTCTTTCTTTTTAGTTGTCCGTTATGCTAAAAGCAAAATTTTCTTTTTACTTTTCATTTTAGCAAACCAAGAGAGATTTATTAACTTCTTCTAATATTAAAAGTAATCATTAAGTAACTATATAAAGTACTAATAGTCGATTTTAGATTTTCAAAGTGTAGTTAATAAATTTCATTTGGACAATAAATTCCTTATAAATATTTATTTAAGGGGAGCGTCAAGTCAATATGCATCAAATAAAAAGAAACTAAAGAATTATTTATTAACTCAATGTAAATATTCAAATAAAATTTATTTTTGTGAGGGATAAACATAATATTCTGTTTTATGCAAAACAAACCATCCAATATTTGATTAACTCTACTACTACTACTACTATTCTATGAGTTATTGATTACTACATATTTGCAAACCCTCCAATATTTGATTAAATCTACTACTACTACTACTACTACTCTATGAGTTAGTGATTTCTACATACAGTCAGATCTCTCTATAACAACCTCCATATATAACAACATCTCTTTATAATAGCCAATTTTTTCGAAACCGGTTTTTGATTTTATATTTTACTTCTCTATAACAACATTTTACTTATAACAACAACAACCAACTTTATAACAGTATGATCCCCCATATAACAACAATCGTTTTTTTTTTAATATAATAATTAATCATCTTTATGAAAATAGAATATTTATGATTATCAATAATAAGTGTAAATATGTTGACCAAAATATTTGATCCTTTAATACACTAGTTATGACAAAGAATATCATATGAATATATTTATTTTCATCATTAATAGGTTTTCCTTTGTTATACAAAGTGTGATTAAGCTCAGAATTTGACAATTAAAAATAAAAAATTAGATATTATGCATCTTTTTGCCTATAAAAGTGAAATATTATTTAAATGTTAATGGTGCTATAGGTGTATAACAACAATTTTCTATAACAACCAAAAAATTTCAGACCAACGATACGGTTATAGAGAGGTTTGATTGTATATATATCAATAACATCTATATACCAAAACTTAATATTGAATTTCAAAAACTTATCAAAGTTTATATTCTAAATAAAATTTATTTACAAAAAAATGATAAGAAATTATGCTATGTTTTTCTTTTTTAAAAAATAACTTCAAAAAAAGTTCTTTTAGTCAGCTTTCAATAATTTTGTAAGATCAATAAGAAGTTAATTTCTCTTATAAAAAAATATTGAATTACTTTTTATAATTAAGATGACATTATGAAAAAGGAGCAAAAGCTCAAAATAAATAAATATATATACTCCTTTCATTCAAGTTATGTGATGTAATTTGACTAAAATATACGTGTTTCATTTAAATTTATATAGTGTAGTAAACGTCGACACACATTTTTACTCTTTCATATATTGGGGAATTTTTGAGAAAAAGTACTGCATTAGCATAGTATGGTCCATAACTCCAAGTTTCAATGCACAAGATCTTGATGAAATAAGGTCTTTGAAGTTAAATTATTTTTAAATATAAATAACAATTTTCTTTTAATTGAAAAATAATATCATATAAAATAAAATGGAAAAGACAATAAATTCAACTTTTTCAATGAGGGTTTCGGGCCCTTACTCTTGGGAGAGAATCAAGGGTAAGGTTGAAAAACATCTTCGCCTAGTGCTTACTATACTTCTAGAGAATCCAGAGTTAAGAATTTAATTAGATAATCAATAGACTATAAATATATCTGTAACAAAATTAGGTTGTTCATATTTTTATCATGTTATTTGTTGTTTTGATAGAAATATATTAATAATTTCAATTTTCATAATATTGGACCCGTACTGGCACGGGCGTTGCCCCCTAGTGTATATAGATCAGCTATTTTCAACCCTATGGAATTGTATAATTAATTTCATATAAAAATTTAAAATCACACCTTAAATTATATAATTATAGTATATTTCAATACACATTCTCACTTGTAGGTTAGATATTTTCTTAAGAGCCAAAACATGCCAATATTTTGTTTATTTTTTGTGGCAGTGAGATTTAAACTCAATACTTCGTGACTTTTGAAAATAATAGTATTAAATTATGACCATCTCATTATAAACCTAAGGAACAAAATTTTAATTATTCAGTATTTTATATATCTCAAAAAACCTATATGATCCAACCTACATTTATTAAAAATTTGAGTTATTCAATAATATTTGAGAGTGTAACAAAATTCTGTTTGAGGCAGATGAGAAAGACATGATTTCCAAGCAGATAACTGAAGCTATGGATGAAGAAAAAAAGACTATGATAGTAAGGGAATTTGAAGGAGATTTAGTGAATGAATATGAAAACTGGAAGTTAACTCTCCATGTTAATGCAGAAGGTGAAAAGAATTTAGTCTGTTGGACTATGGAGTATGAAAGGCCCAATGAGAACATCCCTGAACTAACAAATCTGTTGCAGTTTATTATTGATTTTACCAAAGCTGTTGATGACCACCATGTCAAGCAAAATTGACAGTCTAAAGGGACACGTGAAGCTATCGATATAAGAATTGAGTTTGTGCTTTGAAATAAACACTTGACATTATGTCTTCATGTCAAGAAATGTGTGTTGGTTGTGTGTTTTTCTGTTTTTATCTTTTTCTTTTCTGAGTTTCCCTGGATAAGAAGGATACACTTCTAAATAGATATCATTAAATATATCCTTACCAGTTAACCCCTTGAGTAATAAAACTATGTATCAGTTTAATTTCTACGCACTTATTATCTATGCCACGATCCAATTTTACTAAGTCGCGCGGGCACCTACCATTCCCCATCTCGGTAGGCGAACCCTTTCCTTAACTAGCATACAACCAGAAATGCAGACCAACAATGTAAATAATAATAAATCTCAATATCATTTAAAAATAAATAAGTGCGGAAGACATTACAATCCCCAAAGAACTGGTCTGACTCGTACAGGAGCAACTACAAGAATTTCTAATCCACAAGTCTGAAAGTCGAATAAAAAGTTGTCTGAATGATGGAATATAAAGACAAGATAGATGAGCCTCCGGGCAGCGACTCGTCAGATGCTCACCCTAGATACTCGCAAGCCAGGCCTCGGAACGCAGCCTCGAGAAGTAGGAACGGGACCTGTCTCAAACTCTACACCCCGAAAATAAGTCTAGCAAGGTAGCATCAATACAAACAATACATACTGAGTAGGCATCATAGGCCGACAACAGTTATTGAACATATATAAAGAAAGAGACTGTAGAATAGACATGCTCGCAATCATATATAAGGCATAAACACATATCCAAGAATAACAGTTCAGGTATCGAAACATCCAAGAAGCCCTCAGTGAGTTATATCCAGATCAAGCCTATAGTGAAGCATCTAAACTCAGGTCCTGCCAAGTTTTCCACAATTTCTCAGAATAATCAAACACTAGTAGTGTTAAGTTGGTATTTTACCAACTTATTTCTTCTTTAATCTTAAATTGTTGCTATGTTTTGATTGAGAAAATAGTGCATTTAATGTCGTTTACTTCCATTTTATAGGTTTATATGATTGAGAAGAGCGTCGGAAGAAACCAAGTGAAAATAAAGTCAAAAAGAGGCCAACCGGGCGGGGGTTTTGCAAAAAGCATCTAGTGCAAAAAGCGAGGATTGTCGCCAAATGCTAAAACTTGGGGCTTATTTTGTTATTTTTGTACTTGGAAAAAGTTGGAAACTACAAAAGCAAGACATGGGGCAAACATTTATCATCTTTGGCCATTTTCACAAGATTTTTGGAAGCTAGGGTTCTTCAACCAACACTTTGGAAGAGAGGATTGGAGCACTTTAATGAGCAAACTCTTAACCCTTTCTTCAATTCCTTGTTATGAATTGAATATTTAAGTGTGTTGTATTTTATTCTCTTACTTGCATCTTGTTTATGAGAATATGCATTATCAAGTGTTGAATTAAATCTCTTGTTTTGCTTATGTATTGAACAATTTTTATTTCTAATGAAGTAGGTTAATATTTTTCTATCAACTCTTTATGCTTTAATGTCTCTTAATGGTTGAAAACATTATTTGTGCCTAAGTACTTTTACTTTGCTTGAGAAAGAAAGTGAAAGTTAGGAAAAGAGTTAGATAGCAAGGCATTTGAGTCATTAAATTCATCTAATAACTTGAGCTAGAGATAGGATAGTTAACTTGAGGTTGAATTGATTATGTTTAACATCACACTCTAAGGCTTGATAAAGCTTAGAGTGAAATTCATTGATTTGGTTAAGAGACCTTCAATGAGATTGTAGAAATCATTATCTATTAACATAAACTCGCTCATAGTTGTAAAATTGTAAAATACATTGGATCATTATTTGAGAGTAATTTCTCTTGTTTTCCTTTGCTTGTGAGGCCATTGATCATTTTACTTGCTTTCTAGGTTAGTTTTGTCTTTGTTAGATTTTAAATCAAAAATCCAAATATTGAAAAAGTGTTTGGCTTAGCTTAGTTGGTGATAATTCCTTACTTGTTTAAATCACCTACTATATTGTTCCCTGTGGGATCGACCCCGACTCATAGTTGGGTAAATTATATTGCATACGACCGTGTACACTTTCTCTTTGAGGAATGGATTTGGACGTTATCAATTTTGGCATCGTTGCCAGGGAACAATTTGGCGTATTTAGGCTAGTTTGAGAAATAAGCTAACTTGCTTTGTTCCAAACATGTGAATATTTGTGTAGTTGTTTCTTTGCTTTATTTTATTTTTATATACAAAAAATGGCATCATTCGATGAAAATGGGTCGGATGGTAGATGTTCATACTTTGATGACCCTTGTCCTTATTATGGAGGACCCCACTCTTGGAAAACTTGTTTAAAGTCTCCTGGGGGAGGATTGTGCGCACAATCTCGAACCCATGAGTGAAGCATATGTGATAGATGTGGCAGTCAAAATGGCCATTGGGCTAATTGTGATTAATTGTTCGTCCCTTCCTCGAACCCCCACTATGACGATTCTACTTTTTGTTGTGACAATGATAGGGAAATGGAAGTGAAAGAAGTTGAGAATGGTCAAAATGGAGAGTTCAAGCTCATGATAGAGTGCCTCATTGATGGACGAAATGAAAATCAAAAAGCCTTGGAGGAGTACTTGGAAACTAGTCTCCAAAATGGCTTGATGATTGAAGACAAAAATCTTCCATGGGCATTTTAACAAAATCAAGAAGAATTCTCAAATGCTCAATACGAGATGATAATGCCCATGTTGGAGACCAACTTTAAAAAGAAGGAATCAAGAATTGAGCATCCTCCAACCGACTTTTTGCTTATTGGAGATGCCGAAGAAAAAGAAAAGGAATTAAGTCAACCGTTGTCATGGAAAATATGGTTGAAATTGACTCTAGTTCGGGGGAAAAAGAGGGTGTCAAAATTCGAGAAAATTTACAAATCCGATTGTTGAAGTCTCACTCTAAGCATTTTTCAACATTGGAGTTGTATGGTAATATGAAAGTTGAGCCATATGATTCCTTGTGTGATGACGAAGAAGAAAAGATTTAGGGCCATACATTTTGCAATTTGAAAACTCGAAAAGCAAAATGACATTCCTCACTTGAAAGCCAAGAAGTGTAAAATGAAGCAAAAGACGTTTGGCTTGTTCATCTACTTACCACCTCATCGTTCGTGGTCACGAACTTGAATCCAAGTTGGGTTGCCAATTCATAAGCTCCAAATGGCAAGAAAAGCGGTAAAGTTGGTAACCGTCGTGCTGCGACGTTAAATCAAGCGCTTGTAGGAGGCAACCCATCGTTTTCAAAATTTTAACATGCTTTTGAAATTTTCTTTCCGTTTTTAGTTAGGTAGTTTAGGAGTAAAAATGGTGTTGGGATGTGATTTTTTTGCCCCTTGGCTAAATTTTGGCTTACTTGGTACCAACTTATTTAAACCTTGGTGTATGAATTCTTGAGTTTTGAAAAAAAAAAAAAAAACGATTGAAGTAAGGATTCTTGTTGTGACTTTTAGACTCAATTTCTGGCTCTTACTTTCACTAATTAGTCTCTTTAGGCTATGAGTGGCGTTTTGAGTTCATTTGTTTCAATTGGTTCTTGGATACATATTCCACTTGAGTTTTCATGTGCCATGTGTGGTGAGGTTTATTTGTGAGTTCTTTTGCATTATTTGTGGTCTAGAATTTGCCCAGAACGAGTTTCAAGGCAAAATCTTAGACTACACTTGGTTTGAAAAATGATGTTAAGCCTTCCTTGGACCGTTTTTGTGCCTTAAATATCCTACCCTTGCATATTTTCGCTAGTCAACCCCTTTTGAGCCTTTAACCTTTTCTTTGACAACCATGTTACAAGCTTTACCCCATTCTTCATTGATCCATCTTTTGGTACCCTACCTCCTTAAGTGCGTTGAAAGTGCAAACACAGGCTAAAAGCCTAAGTTTGGGAGTGATGGTTAGAAAAAGTTGTTATGTGGGAGTTACTTTAAAGGTGAAAACGCGAAAAGAAAAAGATTTTTTTTTTTTTTTGGAAACTTTCTTGTTATTTTGAAAAAGAAAAAAAAAAGAGAAAGAAAAAGGAAGGAATAATAAGAGTTGTCAATAAAGGGAAGATTAGTTAGTGAAATGAAAAATGAAAAATGAAGAAAGGGGTGGAAAAGTTTCAAAGGAAGTTTGCTTTGAATGTTGAAAATTGGTAGTGCTTAGGGACATTTTGAGTCACTTTTACCCAACTTGTGCCTTACCTTAACCAAAAGCCTACATTACAACCCTTTAAGTCCTAATTGATTTTGAACCAAGTGTGTCACATTAGTGGAGAAATACATGAAGGGGCAAGCTTATGGTACTATTTGTGTGCATTTGAACATCTTTATGTGTGTGTGTGAGAGAGAGAGAGTTTAATTCTTTCAATTTGATATCCCATTTGTGTTTTGAATTACATTTTCTAAGTATGGGATTCTCTCTTGAGTGTGAGGGCACATGAGAATTTAAGTTGTGAATTTTTTTCATTTTCCAATTGAGAGGAATGAACAAAAGAAAGTTGTTTTGTGATAATGAGGCAAATTTTGAAGCTTTAGTGTCATGACTTGATTGCTACTTTGATTAACTTGGTGTTTGAGCACTTGAAATGAAAATGACGTTTTTGAGAAGAAGTTGGTGATTCATATGTTTTGGATTAATTGTTGGTACCAATCAAAGTCATGTGTTTGTGATTAAAGTAGACTTTTTGACTTGGTATGGTGTTGGTGCACTATTGTGTCGATTCCTTAGAAGGAGATTGTATGTTTTGAATTGCTTGAGGACAAGCAATAGTTTAAGTTTGGGGGTTTGATAAGTTGATATTTTACTAACTTATTTCTTCTTTAATCTTAGATTGTTGCTATGTTTTGATTGAGCAAATACTGCATTTAATGTCGTTTACTTCCATTTTATAGGTTTATATGATTGAGAAGAGCGTCGGAAGAAACCAAGTGAAAATAAAGTCAAAAAGAGGCCCAACGGGACAGTTTTGTAAAACGGGAAACTTGGGGCTTATTTTGTTATTTTGGACTTGGAAAAATTTGGGAACTACAAAAGAAAGACATGGGGCAAACATTTATCATCTTTGGCCATTTTCACAAGATTTTTGGAAGCTAGGGTTCTTCAACTAACACTTTGGAAGAGAAGATTGGAGCACTTTAATGAGCAAACTCTTAACCCTTTCTTCAATTCCTTGTTATGTATTGAATATTTAAGTGTGTTGTATTTTATTCTCTTGCTTGCATCTTGTTTATGAGAATATGCATTATCAAGTGTTGAATTAAATCTCTTGTTTTGCTTATGTATTGAACAATTTTTATTTCTAATGAAGTGGGTTAATGTTTTTCTATCAACTCTTCATGCTTTAATGTCTCTTAATGGTTGCAAACATTATTTGTGCCTAAGTACTTTTACTTTGCTTGAGAAAGAAAGTGAAAGTTAGGAAAATAGTTAGATAGAAAGGATTTGGGTCATTAAATCCATCTAATAACTTGAGCTAGAGATAGGATAGTTAACTTGAGGTTGAATTGATTGTGTTTAATATCACACTCTAAGGCTTGAGAAAGCTTAGAGTGAAATTCATTGATTTGGTTGAGAGACTTTCAATGAGATTTTTGAAATCATTATCTATTAACATAAACCCGCTCATAGTTGTAAAATTGTAAAATACATTGGATCGTTACTTGAGAGTAATTTCTCTTGTTTTCCTTGGCTTGTGAGGCCATTAATCATTTTACTTGCTTTCTAGGTTAGTTTTGTTTTTGTTAGATTTTAAATCAAAAATTCGAATATTGAAAAAGTGTTTGGCTTTGCTTAGTTGGTGATAATTCCTTACTTGTTTAAATCGGCTAGTATATTGTTCCCTGTGGGATCGACCCCGACTTATAGTTGGGTAAATTATATTAGATACGACCGCGTACACTTTCTCTTTGAGGAGTGAATTTGGACGTTATCAAGTACCACTTATAATATTATCCGAAACCTCAAGTCTTATCCTAGGAGGAAGCCTCTACTCCTCGAATCCATCATTCCTTGAGTATATACTAATCAGACCCAAGACGATCTCAAATCAGGAACCAAACAAGAAATCAATGTTCACGAACACCACATAGTACCAATAATAATCACAACCAGAAATCAGGAGTATGAGTGGATGAAATATGAATGCTTGTAGCGGTTCTATTTTTTCGATTCGTATTTGCACTTGCCTCATTTAAAAAAGGAAAGTATCTCGAAAAAGTACTGTTGTAATGACCCGTTTGGTCGTTATAGTCTCTTCGGCGTTTTCGCCCGTCTCCGAGCATTTATTAGCTCACTTTTGACCGAGGGGACCGTTGACACGCTTCTCGAGGTGTCTAGGTCGGATTCGGGCAACTTTTGTGAAAATATAGGTTTAAAGTGAAAAATGGTTGACCCAAAGTTGACTTTTGGGCAAACGAACCTTTTTCAAAATTTTATCAATTTCGAGAGGTCCGGATGGTTGTTTAGAACTTGTGTGTGTGTGTTTGGTTCGGTTCCTAATGCACTTGGGTGCATTTCGGGACTTGGGATGGAAATTTGGTATTAAGGCACCGGGGGTTGACTCGGTCAACGAGACCTCCGTTGGGGATTTCGAGGCCACAGGCGCGTTCGTAGCGCATTTTTATGTGGGTCTAGGTGTTTGGTATGTGAGCAGATGGCCTCGGGAATTAGTCAAAAATCGGATCGAAAGATGAAACTTGGGTTAAGTTTCTGGTGCCCGCTTTGGCGGCAGCAGCACCGCTGGAGCGATAGCCCTGCCGCTGGAGCAGTTAATGACTTTTAGTCATTACCGTTGAAGCGTCCAGGTGGTCGCTGGGGCGGCGCCGCTGGAGCGGTCTAGGTACCGCTGGTGATCGGCAGTTAATAATATTAATGAAGTGTTAAAAAGCCCTAGACCCTCATTTTACCCCATTTCGATATTTGAGCTTGAAGAAACTGCTCTTAAGGATATTTGGAGGAAAATCTTGGAGGTAATTCCTACTCATTTCTTCATTCTTTTCTTTAAACCATAATCATGTTAGATTCCCTCTTCTCCCTTAATGAACCCATTGTGGTAAGAGTTGGAAGAGAGTTTGGAAGAACATTATTCCTAGAATTATTAATGAATAAATTGGTGATGTTTTGTTAGATATTGAATCTAGGTTCATTAATCATAGATCTTACACTTTTAACGTTGAATTTCAGATTTGGAGATTTAGGGTTTATACCCAAATTGGGGGTTTTGCATGAAATCAGAATCTAGACTAATTATTGAGCTAAATCAGTAATTAATGGTTGGATTATTGTTGCCTAGTACTTAATTGGGTATTTTGCTAGCGAATTTCCCGTTTTGCCCTTGTAGGCCCGTTTCCCCAATTTCTTGGGTTAAAATTGACCTAATTGAAATAGTAGCAAGATTAGTATCAATCTTCATGATTTCTAATATAGAATTCGATTATGCTTAGACTACTTTGGTTCTGAGCTTCAGCGAAAGGACAAGGCAAAGGAGTGAGTTGTTGGTGTTACGGTTCGGCCATCTAAGTAGGTTATGGTTTACCTTTGGTGAGACTTCGTATAGTGAATCACATATTTAGATTATAATGTCGGAGACAGCATGTGAACATTCGGGTATGAAGTTTGGATGGATATTGCCTTAGGTTGGGCCTGATGCGTGTTGGGACTAGCCACCCCGTTATGTGTGCTTTGATTGTTCAATTGGGTTGGCTTGATGCCATGTGTAGTTGGTAAATATCGAATTCTATTTGTCATCTTGATTTGGATAGAATTGACATACCCGTTATTGGTATTTGTACTATGATACATTGTTGGCGTACCCGTTGTCGGTACTTGTGATATTGATATATTGTTGGCATACCATTGTTGGTATTATGCTATGATACATTGTTGGTGTACCCGTTGTCGGTACTTGTGATATTGATATATTGTTTGCATACCATTGTTGGTATTGTGCTATAATACGTTGTTGGCGTACCTGTTGTCGGTACTTGAGATATTGAACTTGATTGTTAATGATTGACATACGTATTGCACGCATTCTCTCATATTCATGATGCATAGCCAATACCCGGTGATGATCCGGTATCGTTGATTGAGTGAAACTGATATTTTGAATAAACTCTTTACTTGAGTGATTGTGAAAATGCTGTTGTCCGAAGATCCATTTTGGAATCGTTGATTATATGAAACTAATATTTTTATGAACTCTTTTACTTGAGTGATTGTCAGAAGGCCGATTTCTGAGATTCAATTCCAGAATCGTTATTGTGTGTGAAACTTATATTTGATAGGATCTTTTTACTTGAGTGACTGTGAGGTGGCCGATGACCGATGAGCTATCCCGGCATCGTTGTTGCCTGGCCGATTCCGATGCTATCCCGAAATCGTTGTTAGTGCATGGACTCCGCGGGTCCCCAGGGTAGTGTCGGTGAGACGCCCCCAGTGAGCAATTAGCCAGGGTCCAGTCTGTCTATTGGGCAAAGATCCGGGACCGGTGGCACTTATACTTCGAGAGTCACGCTGGGTTGGGCTATCGAGATGTCAATATTTCCGTCCGGAGTACATGTGTACACCTCATTTGCATGACATTGCATTTCATTCATTCCATCATTGCACTGCATTGCATTATGACTTGATTGAGATGTTTGGTCATTCGATTGTGATGATTGGAATGGATCGGATATACTCAGACTTGACATATTCGGGTTTAGATGCTTACATAGGTGATGACGGATACTTGGTTGCGATTATTTATCTCATGCTTGGTTGGTTTATTTGCTAATCTGCTTTATTATCTTAATTGTGTTAACTATGCTTAGTCGGCCGATGGCCTACCGATCTTGTTGTTTGTCAACGCGCTTTGCACTTCTTTATCATTCTTTTATGAATGCGAGTACCGGAAGTCGGATCTACTTCTACGACCGTGGGCATGATCGACTCTTTTGCTTCCCTCGAGTTTCCGGGTGAGCATGGCGTCCGCTGACCTTGAAGACTTTCCTATGATTTTTCTTACTTTTATTCCAGAGATATAGATATTATGTATTAGTAAATCCAGATTGTATTATTTTCCTTAGATGCTCTTGTATTGTTCAGACTAGACCCTGGGGTATTTACTGTCTTCCACACTTTTTACTACTATCTATCTATATATATCGTGAGACTTACGTATTTATTGATTTCCGCTACTTAACTTGCATCAAATTATGTATTGGTTCATTGTTGGGATGAAGATTCACTTACCGAGGTGGGAAGGTAAGTGCTCGCACGACCTAGGCTAAATGGGTCGTGACAACGGTTGTCAATCATACCGAAAAAAAGGTAAAAATATAGTTTGTGATTGTGTTTATTGATGACATCTTGGTGTATTCCAAGAGTAGAGAGGAGCATGAGAGCCATCTTCGTACCATTCTTGGGTTGTTGAAGAAGCATAGCTTGTTTGCTAAATTTTTCAAGTGTGAGTTCTGGTTGGAGTTTGTAGCATTCTTGGGCCATGTGGTGTCCAAGGAAGGGATTATGGTTGATCCACAGAAGATTGAGGCTGTGAGGGGTTGGGCGAGGCCCACTACGGTTATCGAGATTCATAGTTTTGTGGGTTTGGCCAGTTACTACGGTCGCTTTGTGAAGGTTTCTTTGCCATTGCTTCATCCTTGACCGCCGCATTGACTCGGAAGGATGTTCCCTTCCGGTGGGCGATGATTGTGAGAGAGCTTCCAAAAGCTCGAAGTTCTTTTGACCCACCGGCCCGATCCTAGTCTTACCTGTGGAAGGCAAGGACTTCGTTGTCTATTGTGATGCTTTCCGTATGGGTTTGGGTGCGGTTTTGATGTAGGAGGGTAGAGTGATAACTTATACTTCCGTCAGTTAAAGGTTTATGAGAAGAATTACCCTACCCATGATTTAGAGTTGTTGACCGTAGTCTTCGCCTCGAAGCTTTGGAGGCACTACTTGTACGGTGTCCATTGTGAGGTTTTTACTAATCACAGTAGTCTTCGACGTGTGTTTACCTGCAGAGATCTTAATTCCGGCTGGCCGATGGATGGAGCTCCTGAAGGACTATAATATCTCTATTCTGTATCACCCGGGTAAAGCCAATGTAGTGGCTGATGCCTTGAGTCTAAAGGCAATGAGTATGGGGAGTTTAACTTGATTGATTATTTTCGAGCGTCCGTTGGCCATGGAGGTTCAGACTCTGGCCAACAGTTTCGTTTGTCTTGATATTTCAGCCCCAAATAGGATTTTGGCTTGTATAGAGGCGAGGCCATCGTTATTCAATCGGATCAAGGCTCATCAGTTTGAGGATGCTCAGTTGAGCAAGATCTGAGGTAGGGTTTCGAGAGGGAAGGCCAAGGAGGCGCGATTGATTACGAGGGCATTCGAGGATTAGAGGACGCGTATGCGTTCCTTGTGTTAATTGATACGATTGCGAGTTGATTTTATCTGAAGCCTATAGCTCTCGCTACTCCATCCATCCGGGAGTGACTAAGATGTCCCGTGACTTGAGACAGCACTATTGATGGCGTCGTATGAAGAGAGATATAGTTGATTTTGTGGCTAAGTGTGGAAATTGTCAACAAGTAAATATGAGCAACGGCGACCGTGCAGGGTGTTTTCGAGAGGATACCCATTCCTTGTGGAAGTGGGAGAGGATTACCATGGATTTTGTCACGGGTCTTCCGAAGACCCTTGGCAAGTTTGATTCTATTTGGGTGATAGTGGATCGGTTGACTAAGTCCCCTCACTTTGTTCCGGTTCAGGTTTCCTATGCCGGGGAGAAGTTAGCCAAGATGTATATTCGGGATATCGTGAGATTACATGGGATCCTTATGTGTTGTATCTAATTGGTTATCTTCACTTCTCGATTCGGAGAGCATTTAAGCCAGTAGTTAGGTACCGATTGGACTTTAGTATAGGTTTCCATCCCGGCACCTGACGGCGGTCCGAGCGGACTATTCGAGTGCTCGAGGACATATTGAGCGCGTGTTATTGACTTTGGTGGTCATTGGGATCAACACTTGCCCTTGGTAGAGTTTGCATACAATAAGCGTTATCATTCGAGTATTGGTATGGCGCCTTTGGAGGCCTTATATGGTAGGAGGTGTAGATCTCCGATTGATTGGTTTGATGGTTTCGAGGCTCGACCTGGGAACACGGATCTTTAGAGAGAGTCCCTTGATAGAGTGAGAGTTATTCGGTGTCGAAGCCGTGGCGCCCTCGACGGCAGGAAGATGTATGCGAACCGAAAGGTCCGAGATTTGAAGTTTTGCTAATGGTGACCGAGGTGTCATTGAAGGTTTCACCCGTGAAGGGTATTATGAGGTTTGGTAAGAAGGGCAAGTTGAGCCCCGGTGCACATTGGTCCGTTTGAGATTGTGGATTGTATCGACGATGTAGCCTATGAGTTAGCATTGCCGCTGTGCTCGACAGAGTTCATCCGGTCTTTATGTTTTGATGATAAAGAAATACTACGCCGATGGTACCCACATTGTCCGTCGGGATTCTATATTGCTTGATGCGACCGACTTATGAGGATAAACTATCGCGATCTTAGATAGACAAAGTTTGGAAGCCGAGGTCAAAGGCGATTTTCTTGTGAAGGTGCAATGGAAGCACCGTCCGTGGAAGAGGCTACTTGGGGGCCGAGTCCGATACGGTGGCCGATATCCCGCTGTTCACATCGACTTAGGTATTTCCCTACCTTCCTTCTTTTCTTTGCTCGAGGACGAGCAACGGTTCAATAGGTATTATCGATGTAACGACCCGTTTGGTCGTTATAGTCTCTTCGGTGTTTTCGCCAGTCTTCGAGCATTTATTAGCTCACTTTTGATCGAGGGGACCGTTGATACGCTTCTCGAGGTGTCTAGATCGGATTCGGCAACTTTTGTGAAAATATAGGTTTAAAGTGGAAAATGGTTAACCCAAAGTTGACTTTTGGGCAAACGAACCTTTTTTGAAATTCTGTCGATTCCGAGAGGTCCGGATGGTCATTTAGAACTTGTGTGTATGTTTGGTTTGCGTTCCTTATGCAGTTAGGTGCATTTCGAGACTTGGGATGCAAATTTGGTATTAAGGCACCGGGGGTTAACTTAGTCAACGAGACATCCGTTGGGGATTCTAAGGCCACAGGCGCGTTCGTAGCGCGTTTTTATATGGGACTAGGTGTTTGGTATGTGAGCAGATGGCCTCGGGAATTAGTCAGAAATCGGATCGAAAGATGAAACTTGGGTTAAGTTTCTGGTGTCTGGTGCCCGCTTTGGCGGCACCAGCACCGCCAGCCGGCACCGCCGGGAGCGATAGCCACTGCCGGAGCGTCAATGACTTTTAGTCATTACGGCCCCGAAAGCGACAAGTCAACCGGGACGGCACCCGAGTCATCCGTACCGCTACGTCGAGTGACGGGCGGTGCTAATAATATTAATGAAGTGTTAAAGAGCGGTCGACCCTCATTTTACCCCATTTCGATATCTCGAGCTTGAAGAACCGCCTAAGGATATTTGGAGGAAAATCTTGAGGTAATTCCTACTCATTTCTTCATTCTTCCTTTAAACCATAATCATGTTAGATTCTCCCTTCTCCTTAATGACCCCATTGGTGGTAGTTGAAGAAGAGGTTTAGAACATTGTTCCTAGGATTATTAATGAATAAATTGGTGATGCTTTGTTAGATATTGACTAAGCTAGGTTCATTAATCATAGATCTTCTACTTTTAACATTGAATTTTGGATTAGTAGTGTCACACCCTGATCTTATTAGGGTGTGATGGGCACCCGACCCTTACTTAGGGCCGAGCGAACCTCGACTCTTTACCGCATATTTAATCACGCCAAACTTTTTAAACCAAATGAGATAAAATACATAGCAAAATTTTTCGTAAATATTCTTTCTCGTAGCCTTCAAATCGAACAAATTTATAAATCAAAA
>NW_026715105.1:0-31728 GCF_029784015.1 Lycium ferocissimum | reverse complement strand
CGTAAAATAATATTTTGACAAAATAAATATTATAATACGTCGTTTTTAAAATACGAGTTTCAAAGCAGACGAATAATGATATACTTAGAGCAATATTTAAAAAATATGAAAAAATCAGTCCAAATTAGGCAATAATTCATACGTCATTTTTTAATTAACAATTTTTCGAGTTAGACGGAGCGGGATATGTATCTTAACTTTTCAAATCACGTTTGTGAAAGTAAATAACTTGTAATTGTTAATTTTTTATGAAAATAATAATTAAACGTCAATTTTTGCAATTTTCGGGATTTTTAAATTTTTAATTTTTAAGGGCATCCTTACTGCGGTCTTGGACTCGGAAAATTTAGAAAATTAAAATCACCGCATTTTATGAGGTGAAAATTAGGTGTCAGCAATAATATTTGCCACTCGAGCATTGCTATGGACTGATTAAGGCTCTTTATGGGAGGAGATGTAGATCTCTCATTGGGTGATTTGATGCATTTGAGGTAAGGCCACAGTGCATACCTTTGGACGGTGGCGTGGTGAGGTTAAGGTGATTAAGGGGGAGAGAAAAGCTCTTGGCGGCTCAAAGTAGATACAAAGAATATACGGACGGAAGGTCCGAGATCTTGAGTTCATGCTTGGGAGGAGCGAGGTTTTGTTGAAAGTCTCACCCATGAAGGGTGTGATGAGATTTGGGAAGAAGGTCGAAGCTCGGTCCTAGGTTCATCGGTCCCTTGAGATTCTTAGCCGGGTGGGGGAGGTAGCCTATGAGTTGGCTTTGCCTCCAGGTTTGTCTAGCATTCACCAGTGTTTCATGTCTCTATATTGAAGAGATATCATGGTGATGGTTCTTTTATCATTCGTTGGGATTCAGTCTTATTGGATGAGAACTTGTCTTATGAGGAAGAGCCTATTGCTATTCTAGATAGAGGTTCTTAAGTTGAGGTCTAAGGAGATTGCATCAGTGAAGGTTTAGTGGAAGAACTGCTCAGTTGTGGAAGCTACTAGGGAGACTGAATGAGATATACGTAATAAGTATCCCAAGCTTTTCACTGATTCAGGTACCTTTCCCTTTGTTTTCTTTCCTTGTCCGTTCGGTGACGAACGGTTCTTCAATTGGTATCTGATGTAACGACCCGCTAGGTCATTATGGGCATTTTGACCATTTTACCCCTGCTAGTTCCTTTTTGAGACCAGGAGCGAGTACGCGATAACTTAAGGAGCAAGAATTCTTAAATGGAGGCCTTTGATTGTATTTGTGCACTCGTTTGAAAATTTGACTTATTTTTGTTGGGGGTGACTTAGTAAATTTGACCTCCGTTAGGAATCTCGAGGCCACGGGTGAGTCATAGCATGTTTTTACATTGATGTGCATGTTTGGTTTGTGTCTGTAGGGCCACGGATTGATGTCGGGATTTTGGGTGAAAATCTTGTGAAAAACCAGAGCTCACTGGTCGGATGCGACCGCTGCAGCGAGTGTAAGACCGCTGTAGTGAGTTCACCATAGTGGGGCGAGGGTTGCCGCCGCGGGGAGTCGGGGAAGTTAATGAGGTCCCGCAAGTAGCGGAGGAGTTACGCTATAGCGAGGCAGCTGCAGCGAACATTTACCGCTACGTAGCGGATCGATGGAAAAAGCGAGAAACTAATTTTTATTGTGGAATTTCGAGTCATTCACATGCTCAAAAGCTTCATTCACTGAAAGTAAGGCGAAATTCCTAGAGTGTTAGTAGGTTCTCCTTTGAAGGTAAGTCTCAACCCTTTTCATTTTTCATTCCTTATTCATCTTAAGTTCCTACGTTAATTGAAGGTCCTCTACAATGGTAGAGAAAAAAGGTACAGAACCACTAAGTTGTAAACACGTAATTGATGGGTGGTTGATTTTATTGTTGTTTAATTATCTAGAAGTGTAGATTATCACTTCCTAGGATGATAATTTGATTACTAATGGTGGAAATTTGCATATTGAGACTTAGGATTCTCTTACTAAGCGATATTCATTTACCGAATGATTACAAAAGCTGAGTTGTATTCATTGACATTGATATCATTGATTTGATCATGTTCTACATAGGCTTGTTACAGATATTTGAAAATACGTTGAAGATTCATATAATGATTAGATACGGATATATATATATATATATATATATATATATATATATATATATATATAAAGGTACATTTAGACGGGGGTGAGGATGTGGCCTAGTTATGGGCCGCTCGATCGTCGAGGTCGGTTAAAGAGCAAGTGGTACATGAACACCATAGATCCTGCGGAGTCCTTGTTGACTATTGAGTGAAAATTTCCAGTAGCATGTGTATACGGTTGAGATACTATTATTGTTGCATTGCATTAGATGAGATTTATATTATTCTGTTGATGGTTGTAATTTGGATTTATCTTATTCCTGTGTTGGTTGATTTCTGTTGATGACATTATTTGGTTATGTACTGTTGTGCCTATCTACCTATCTTAGTAATTTTATGAACGTTTGCATGATACTAATCTTAGTCGGCCTATGATATCTACGGTACATAGTGTTTGTCTTGATACTACCTTCTTTGCCTTTTATTTGAGTGCGGATTGTGTCACAGAGACATCATCCGGACACTTGCTATTTGGCTTAGGAGCCGATTCCGCATCGAATCAGGGTGAGGAGCTATCCATCTCATGCCGCTGAAGATCTCTCTTTGTTGATGTCTATTTTCATTCCCGGACATTGTTTACGTTTATAAAGTTATCTATTCTTTAGACAGTTTATTACTTTAGAGTCCTTGTACGATGACTTTCGGATTTTGGGGTTGTAATAGATAGGATTTCCGTAGTTTATTTATTTATGGCATGATTAGACAGATTTATGATTTACTTCTGGTTGTTGATTTATAACTGTTTAAATGATTAAGTAATTGGTTAAGGGGATGGTTTAGCCGCTAGGAGGTTAGTGTGGGTGGCACTCACGGTTATTATGGTCGTGACGGTGTCTCAGTCCACCTAGGCTCTGCTAGGTCTCGACTCATTTGAGATTTTTGGTCTTTTGTTGGGGTGTGGATCAATAAACACGAAATAGTCGCAACCACCGTATTCTTTAGAAACAAACAACAATCAATTAGAGGTTTTAAGCAAAAACCACATAAAAACGCATACATTTTTAAATTAAAACTCACAGTTCCAATACACAAATTAAAGAATGCACGACCGGGGATTCTTTCGGGTGCGTGATTTCTTCAAGACGGTGTATTCACCGCGAGAAATAAATGTGAATCTTGTGGTTGAGATGTTTTGGATAGGCTGAGCCATTTTGGGTGTTTTGATCAAGAAAAATATAATGGTGGAGCTTGACTAAGAAAAAGAGACTATGGAAGTGTTTGATCAACAAAGAGACAATGGAGGTGTTTGAATTTTGGGTCGATTTTATATAACAGGTGTATTGTTTCCGTTGTAAATTTAAGAATTTTTTATTTTATTACCGTTGTAAAAAAATACGTGGCTTGACAGTCGAAATAAAGCTAAGTGTGCTGGGTCTATTAATAGACATAAGCCGATAATAAACGATTATGATCTATAATTGCTCGTTAACAATCCATGATGGACCTTTAAGGTTGATTATAAACCACGGGAATAAAGTTGACTATTGGAACGAGAAGCTTGCTAAATTTGCACAAGTCCAACAGACCAAAAAAAAAAAAATGAACCACAAACCCCAAATCTGAAAAAAGCCAAAAATAAATAAAAAAGACTAGATACTGTTTGAACATTATAATAACACTTTAATACATCATATTAGAGTCTCCATCCATTAGACACATGATCAAAATAGTTTTAGAAAACCTAATGGTCCTTAAATCACTAATATTAGTCTAAAAAAGCCAAAAATTAATAAAATAAAATTAATAAAAAGACTTGATACTATTTAAACATTATAATAACACTTTAATACGTCATATGAGAGTTCCCACCAATTAGACACTTGATCCAAAGAGTTTAAGCACAAGTAATGGTAATCATATCACTACTATCAATTAATTACGACAATAAGTTGTTGTTCTCAAAGCACAACCTTGTTCTAAGGACAACATTACTTGTGCTTAAGGTCTTTTAGTCAAGTGTCTAATAGTGCGGACTCTAATATGATGTATTAAAGTGTTATTAAAATGTTTAAATAATGTCAAGTCTATTTATTTATTTTTGGCTTTTTTAGACTAATATTAGTGATTTAAGGACCATTAGGTGTCCTAAAACTATTTTGATCATGTGTGTAATGGATGGGGATTCTAATATGATGTATTAAAGTCTTATTATAATGTTTAAATAGTATCAAGTCTTTTTATTTATTTTATTTTATTTATTTTTGGCTTTTTTTTTAGCGTTTGGGGTTAATTTTTTGGTACATTAGACTTGTGCAAATTTAATGAGCTTCTCGTTCCCAATGATCACTTATTTTATTCTCGTGGTTTATAAGTAACCTTAAAGGTCCGTCATATATCGTGTCAATGGTAAATAGACCATAGTCGTTTATTATCATTTATGGTATTAATGATTGCCCAACATAGCTTTATTTCTCACGGTTAGAAAATAAATGCAAAAATTAGAAAAAGGATATAAATAAAACACAACGCAAAAATAAAAATCAACCATGCATGTTTCATTTCATTGCAACCCCCAACCAAAACGATAAAACATCTAAAAACTTTCATAAATGAAAGCCCAAAAGCTGCTTCCATCTACAACTTTCACCAATGAAAGCTTTGGAAAAAACTTACAACAAAATGAAAATATACATAAAACTAAAACTACATACTAAACTGGGGGGGGGGGGGGGGTTATAGGGCATACGGGTCGATATTCTTCGCACGCAGAGGACACACAAAAATCACTCGATCTTGCTAAGGACCTTGTCAATCTCTCCTGTCTCCGACCCCTAAAGAGCCATTTGAAGTCATTTCGTAGTAGAAGAACGTCTGGTGATGGAGTTTGTAGCCGTGGATGCCTAGGAAGGAGGATTCTTCTAGGTATTTCGGAGATGAATGATCTTGAATTTCTATGGGCTTGAGTTTATTTGAAATGGAGGAAATAAAGACTGAAGAAGCTATCAAGATTGTTTGCATCGGTTAAGTGAATGGTCTGGCTAAAGACACGTTGCTTTGGGCATGGAGGTGTCGTTTAAATTTGTATTTTATCGGTGTGATTAGACATGAAACGCGCGATTATTCCGAAAAAAGTAATCATTACGCTACTCGGTTCCCATGATAAGTGTCACGACCCGACGAGAGGGCCATGACGGGCACCGGAGCTAACACGCTGACGACTCTAAACATACATCTCATAAACATTTACGGGTGGACCATAAAGATGGCTCATGGATATCACAATCTGTCAACCAGGGACATATATCACAATATAACAACACATCTCTATATAATCTTCAACAATTATGCCCATCGTCACTTGGGTCGACAAGGCTGCTAAAATATTATACAACAATATGAACCTAGGTAGGGTTATGAAACGTCTATTTGTACACACGTGTCTACGAGCTCTACATAGAATACTTGTGACCATCGGGACCAATATCAAATAGATGGCGACTCCGAAGTAAGTGGAGTGCTCCACGAGAATCCGGCGATAATACACCTACGGATCGGGTCCAGCCTACACCCTACCCTGCGGGCATGAACGCGACGTCGCAGAGGGACGTCAGTACGAATAGTATACTGAGTATGTAAGGCATGAATAATAACATGATTAAGGCACGAAGAATAGCATAAGACAAAAGAACCGTTTATATCTCATAATAACTTTTAAAACATTCGTCATACTTATTTACCGTTTTTCTAGAAGAAACACTTCTTACATCCACATGCTTACATATGCAATAACTTACAATACAATACAACATCGTACCCCGACCATATAAAGCTCGGTATTATCCGTGCTCGGCCCTTTCGGGACTCGGTGATATCGTGCACCGTACCCTTTCGGGACTAGGTAATATCCGTATCTGGCCCTTTCGGGACTCGGTAGTATCACACATGGCTATATATATACATATATAAGAGTACATAAATAAAAACACATCATCATTATCATTATCATTAGCACCATATCTTTCCTTAGAGGATCAACTATCGTAAGATGAGATCAATAGTGTCGTGAGAGTATCAAGAACGATGAACTTGGATAGCATTAGAAATGGAATTATCGTCATCGCTATATCTCACCTCGAAGGAACAAGTACTATGGGTGAGATCAACAACAATGAATAAAATCGAGAAAATCATGAAATAAGCTCAATATTCTCATAATAGCATTAAAATCATAAGCTTTGGAATTTATAGAATAAAAATCATCATCATCATGTTCATCATAGAAAACATCTCATCTTTAGCATCATAAGAAGCTTTTAAGAATCATGAACTTCTAACTTTTGGAAGTAAGAAGATTATGAAAAATATGTATGGAATCATAACATAGGAATCATGCCTTTTGAAAGAAAGGGGCTAGCCTTAACATACCTTTTCAGTCTCCTTAACTTTAACTATTTAACGCTTATCCTCCCAAGCTCGTAAATCTACATTCAATATAATTCATATTATTGTTAGGCTTGTCGTCATATGCTTGTCTTAAGCCCTCAAATTAATTCCTTTTAAAATCTGCCGAAATTCGGGCAGCATCTCCCCTGTTTATATCTCTAGCCCGAAATCACAATACCAAAAAAATAACAACAATAGCAATACTAATATCAACCACATCATCATCAATGCCAAAATATTCCATTAAACATCGTACACGATGTTTTTCAATATACAACAACAATATACACTTCCTTTCTTCCCAATCAATGAGCATAATCTCATCAACACACCAAAAACATTCGATACCATCCATATACATGTAAATCAGCCCAACCACACGGCCACCTTTACATGCTAAAAACGGATTCATACACACAACAACTACAACACAACACTTTATGACCTTTCCTCCATAATATTTTCATTTTTAAGAATTGCTAAACCTTCAAATCAACTCAACATAAGAGATAGGATGAAGAACATACCTTATACTTGAAAAACTTTAGCCACAACAACTTTCTTCAAGACCAAACTCACCACAACATCAAGTATAAGCAAGAACAATCACCTTTCATGGGCTAGTTTGGTGTAATCTTGTTAAATCATTGATTTAATGGGCTATAAATGTTTGGGGAATGTGTTAGGAGATTTCTAGAACTCATAGGAGTGTAAAATACTGAAAAAATGCGGTTGAAAGGGGGGGGGGGGGAGGTTTATACCCCTTGAAAGTGGGTGGAATCGGCTTTCCAAAGTGGGACCCGCGGAAGCCATTTGGCAGTTTAGAGGGTTATCTGAAAATGGCCATAACTCCTTACTCCAATGTCTTTTTGACGAGCGGTTTGTTGCGTTCGAAACTAGACTCAACGAACTTCATTTTAGGCTTTTGAAACACCTTAAAACTCCTAATATACCCAGATATATACCCCTCCAAAGTTGACCTAAAATTCTGTCCAAAATTCAGCCAACTTTTTCCAAATTTTCGACAAACTTATTTTCTTCGATTTGCTTGGTCCCAGAATCTTCTGAAACTCTCCATACATGATATTTATCATTAATCATACTTGATAATGGCATTTCCTTTTGTTCCAAGGCTGTCCTTCCCGGTTACGACTTATGAGATCGTAATTCATCCTGTGCTTCATTGTTACGTACTTCCCATGGCTTGTACCTCTCAAAACTTCATGGGATGTCTCGATTGATTAATATAGTGAAGTACGTGGCGTGCTCATGCTCTAAAAGTGCGAGGTGTAACAATAAGGGTTTTAATTGGGGAGTATAGATCTCCTAAAGGAAGATTAATTTCCTAACTATGAACTATTACGGACAACTTCTTTGGTATATTATAACACATATACTCTATGATAGACTAAAACAAAGTTGATTAATATTGAACTTGCATTCGGTTGTCTCGAACTAATAAAATAAAAATACATTCAAATTAAAAAAAAAAAAAATCAAGTGGAAAGCTCTCTCAAATATCGAAACGTTGTTTTCTTATGACCAGGAGCATTTGGTAATCGAGCACTTGTTTCTCTTCCCTTTGCTACTTCCCCAATGGATTTGAAAGATTCCTCGATACCCGAATACGCTTCAGTCTCTTCCTTCCAAGTTTGGGGTCGTAGAGGGGTGGAGGAATATACATGTTTGCGTACTTCTCGGGGACTTCCCATTCTGACTCTGGAGGGACTACATTAATAGTTTCACCAAATGCAAGAATGTAAGACTGAACTTTATACATGGTGTTGACACCTAATTTTTGACCTCCCATTATTTATTTTAATTACCAGAGTCCTTGAATAGTAAGCAGAGTGAAATATGTATTTTTTTTCAGAAGTCAAAATAATTTTATAAAATTATTTAGATAATATTTTACCAATTTGGTTTGGTAAAATAATTTCTATAATATTATAAATCAATTTAACTATTTTTACAATTATAATACTTTTGCTAAATTAACCGAGAGAAGAGAAAATAATTTACCATAATCATTCGCTTAATTATTCAAATTGTTAACATGTCAATTTGGACAAATTTACTAGTTCAATGCTAGGAATCTCGGTTAATTAAATAAATTAATCATTTTACCCCCTCATTCTTGTTTAATCAATCTATTAGAATTTTATAATAATTATTTGTGATTAATTCTGAAGATTGCCCATTAAATGGCTATAATTGAAATAATCAATCAATAGCCCAATTATGGCCCAATTGAAAGTCAATTTCTATAATTGAGGTCATTATTACAAAATTAGCCTTTTAAATTGTTATTTAGTTTAAATGTGACACTTTATGAAAGGGCCAAAATCATTGGCTTGATTAATTAAGGTCATTTTTGCAAATGGCACCCTAAGATGGCTAATTGGACCAAATAGGGCCATAATTGAAATAGCCTGGTCTTAAAATTAAGCCAATTAAGGCTATTGTTTGCAAAGATTAGTCTGTAATTGCCTAATTAACCTTGTCTAATCATAGTTATATGGGTCTAAATTAATTAGTCTTTGCTTAATTATGGTTACTTATTAAAACGAGTGTCAAAAGAGCATATATACACATATATACGTATACATATATACATACATACATACATACATATATATATATATATATATATATATATATATATATATATATATATATATGTATATATATATATATATATGTATATATATATATATATATTGATCAGCCCCTTTCATTTTAATTGAGGACCAGGCCCAGTCCAATTTGGACCGACCCGGCCCAACTCAAAAGTAAAAGGGGTGATACACCTATACTCTTCATTTCCTCATCCAAACGCCTCCCTACTCTCCCCTTTCCCTTTCCCTTCGCGAAAAACCCTAGCCGCCATACTTTTTTTTTCTCTCTCAGAGTCAGCATCCCAAAATAGGTAATGGCACAGTGTGCTTTCGCTTTATGCAGTCATGGTTCGATCGTTTGAGGCAAAAAATTAATGCCTCATCTCCAACTAACGCCAAATGCGACCTTATCACGAGAAGGTCAACTCTTTTCCTCTAATTTCGCTTTACAACGATCGTTGATCAATTTCTTTAATTATCTTTGTTGTGTTGTGATCTTGAATCCTTGCTTTTCATTGGTTCATGAGGAACCAAGAGGATTGATTCCTTGGCTTAAAACCAACCTTTATCCATTCGTATGCTCGAATCGGGCCATTGATAACTCATGGCGAGACTTGAATCTCACAAATCGAGCTTGTCCCACATCGATGTCGAAATTACCATTTGGGATTCTATAAATAGGGTCCTAATCCTCACTATTTGAAGAGGAGGGCAACTGAATTTTCATTTCTCGAAATACTTGAGTTTTGACATTTTAGCTTTAAAGACTTTAATAGTTCGAGTGAGTTTAAATTTTAAAGATTTTTTTTTTCTGTTTTTTTTTGTGTTGATTCTGTGGTCGAGTGCTTCAGGGTTGGGAAACAAGGTTCTTCCAAGTCTAATCTCTTCCAAGGTTGCGCATCAAAGAGGTAATCCCCAAAAGTGTTTATTTTTAGTATTTTATTTGGTCTATTAATTGTTTTTTCTTTTCTTTTAACTCGTTGTGTTTATATGTCTATTTTGGTTTAGTTAAATTTTGGTATGTCTCTGTAATAGGTATTCATAGCATGTTTAGGCAGTTTAGTTTAGTTTAGTTGCATCATTTACTGTTTAGATGACTTGAAGGTTAATTAGTTTGTTGGCTAAGACATGCTGAGTGATTAGTTTGATTAGTATGTATGGCAAAACATGTTTTATATTAACTAGCTTCAGCCTGTTTATTTAGGTGTATGAATAGCTTAATCGACAAGCACATGTATATAAAGATTAGCATCCTTGATTTGTTTAAAGCATGCTCTATTTGTGATTTGGTTGGTTTATGTGGATTAAGGTAGTAGGAAATGGTTAGTTCAATACATTGTTTGTTAGAGAGTTTTGTTCTAAGTGTATGTTAGCTTTGAGCCATCTTCTCGTCTGTTATGGAGAAATAAGTGATAAAGTTATAGTTTGTTGGGCATTCATGATGAAAAATGTAGTCTCATGGTCGAAAGGTGTGGTATTGGTTGAACATGGTAAGATTTCCTCTAGTTCATTTTTGTGACCTTGTTGTTTGATTTACTAAGTCTCAGGCAAGTCCTGAGCTGTTTTTATACCTGCTTTATTGCCATTAGTGCTCCTTTTGTTTCAATATTCTGCACTGTTAAGTCCTTGCAATATCATCTAAATATGGAAAATGTGAACATTGTTATGTCATCTGATCAATGCCATGCCTGGTTCTGATCTAGAATACTTTAAAGCATGATACATAGTTTAAAGGCTTAAGTAACTAAAACGCCCCTGAACTTGACACGTTTTGCAACTTTAGTCCCCAAACTATTGATGGACTTCAAGACACCCCTAAACTCGGCTAAATGGGTTTTATTATCAATCACGACTCCAGCCCCGTAAGGCCGTGACTAGCGCTTCGACTCCGGGCACCCGTACGTACCAAAAGCCCAAAGATAGTAACTCAAATATCTAGAAAAATTTGGGCGAGTTTCTTTTTTCTTACTAACCAAAAAATAAACCTCGCACGAAAATACCAACATATCCGCATACACATATATAGGCAAGCTGGGCCGCCGTGGCGGGGAAACGCCCCGTAACATATCACATATACAAATACTCGTACGTACATAGCCATAACCCACATACGTATGTTGATGTTCTTTAGCCTCTAACATACATAACTTAGATCGAGACGGACGGGGCCCCGCCGTACCCAAATAAGCATAATGAACACAATGTATGACAAAAGTATATACCAAAAGTATAAGCCCCGGATCAAGGGAGCGACTCCTCATACAGAGAGCGTCATCCTACGCCGCGGCGTATCACGAAATGCGTCTCCTTCGCGGGCATGTGTATCCATCTTAGAATCCATTTGGGGGTCGATCGGAAAATACCGAGTATGTAAAGCGGAAAAGTAACAAATATAACCATAATCAAAGATAGGAGTACGAAACATAACGAGATAGAGCTATGATTAGAAGTCTCTCAAAGGTAATATCTTTGAGACCTCGTAGAACATAATGCATATCGGATCATATAATGCCATGCAAACATGTATCGTGTCCCGGCCCTCCGATAAGGGACTCGGTAAGTGAAATCATGCATAACCAAATCATGTATCATGTGTGCAGATGACGTGTCCCGGCCCTTATTAAGGGACTCGGTAAGTGAAATCATGCATAACCAAATCATGTATCATGTGTGCAGATGACGTGTCCGATCTTTATTGGGACTCGGTAATATGGAATCATGTCTGTCAAAATCATACATCATGTACATACAACGTGTCCCGCCCCTCTTGCGGGTCTCGGTGGATAATAATCATATGCCGTCCCGGCCGCCATCCCCGTATCATCATATCATAATCATACAAATAACGTGTCCCCGCCCGCAAGTACGAGGACTCGGTGAATAATGCGGAGAGAAGCGCGCACGAGAACATGTCCCGGCCCGGGCTCGGTGAAAAGACATATCATAACTTGCACGAACGGTAATGCGAGTAAACATATGCATGTAAGTCCGGACTCGATAGACAAATCAACAATAAGCCATAATTCGTACTTTTCGGACATCGTGACGGATTATGTCAAAACAACATTTTTGAGACCGTTCGTACGAAGCAAATACATTACGGGGCTCTCGAATATTCGGAATGATCGTTCTTTAACACATGGAACAATTCAAATGACATATCACTACAAAGAATTCGGACGATGATCATAGTATATATGTATTGCCCTTTTTTAAGGGCACGATTACTTGTATCGAATCATGTTTCGGGATCATAAGACATGTCAAAATATATTATAGATTCATCGTATTTATCACTTGACATCGGTACATTTATCGAAAGATTCTTTTAAACATTGTATGGAAATAAATCAATTAGCACCATAGTAAGAGGTCTCGGAAATTGTGGGCCCACCTCGGAGTCAAATCGAGGCGGCGGGCATAAGTTACGGATCATAGACTTTATAAAATCATTATAAGTGTTTGGGACATTCCTCCTCCATTTGAGAAGGTTTCGTACATATAAATCATTTTGAAGACAATTTGTGAAGAAATCGGTTCAATCTTACTGAACGATTTGGCGCTATTTTCAATCTTAGATTATGAGACGCAAAAGTGCAATCAAGGCTCGCTTTCAAGCCTATTACGCTCAGAACATGCCAAAGAAAGATAGGGAAGGCCTTACATACCTTGGTTGTGCCTTACGCTCCTCAAATCTCAATTCCCGTTTCGTCGAAATAGCAAATGGTCATCTTTACCGAGCTACTATTCATGCAAGTTAACATTTCACTCTTGGGTTTATATTTTGCTACCGAAATTTCGGGACCTCCATAAATATGACACCCCGAGATTCGACTCGGCTCGAAACAACCAACAACAAGCCAACAACAATACCAAGAATCATTATAAACGCAACATAGCATAACTAGTTTTCTTTTCTACATGAGAGAGAGAGAGAGAGAGAGAGAGAGAGAGAGAGAGAGAGAGAGAGAGAGATTTTCACCTTTCAATTCCACCATCATAATTCACATTTAGAACCTTACTTCCACCATTATATAAAAATCATACAAAATTCATATAAATTCTCATAATTACATACAATATCGACGATACCAATTCAAGTCATTAAGCCATTTCGTCACAAAGGTTACAACGACACAACTAACGAACTAAATAGAATGCAATCCATCTCCTTTATACTACAAACATCACACGGCCAACATCCATATTTTTCAATTCAACCCAATTCATCCAACTTTCATTTCCAATATAAATTTCACAACAACCATAACTAGAATACAACATAAATTGAACTCACCATAACTATATCATATATACACATACACGGCCACACCACAAATTCATACACCTCACGGCTTTAGGGGACACACATACAATCATAATTCCATGCTTTTCATTCAATTTCACATACCATAACATGCATATAACCTTCCATAACATAACAAAGACACTGATATATCCTTACCTTTTCCAATAAACTCTCCTTGCCAACACAACACCTCCTTGCCTTGAATATTATACCACCTTGAAGAGCACTGGAGCTTAGCAAGAATATGGGAAAATCACAATTTTTGGACTAGGATTGGAAGCTTGGAAATTTTTCTTTCTTTTCTTTTTCTCTTTTTCTCTCTCTCGGCCGAAGGCCTATTTTTTTCTTGTTCTTGATTTGTTTTGATCTCTCTAATATTCTAGAGGGGAACATATAGATATACTTGCCCCAATTGCTCACATGCATAGCACAAACAAAATTTATTACTTGGGATGGGTTTGGGCCTAAGGTTGGCCGGCCACCCCCCCCTCTTTGGGCTTGATTTCTCAACTTATTCTTTGAGCCCAATGATTTAAAATCTCGTTTTGTAATTCCCGAAATAAATTTTCGGAAATTCCAATTTTGCCCTTAGGCCTTCTCCGACGTTTACGCATCCATATTCCCATAAGTAACAACATACTCACCAATTGGAGTCAAAACATGACCTTATTCTTACAAGTCGCAATTATTTCCAAATTCTCCAAATAGGCTAAAACACGGGATGTAACAATTACACCCCTGAGCTCATGACCCGGAGTGAGTGTAGTCACTCGCGGGTCCAGCTGTAAAATAAGGCTTATGTGGCCTCCATGTGTAAAATATTAATGCCACATGGCATTTTCATCCTATGTGTCCTCCACATAGATAAATTGTTTTGAAAAAAAAATGTAAAAAGCTGATTTTTTATAACAAATACGGAACAATGAAATATTTATTTTAAATGCGGAATATTTGATTTAAAAAAAAAAATGAAAAACTACAGTTTTAATTAAAATATCTGTAAAAAATGGATTTTTTTTTTTTTTTATAAAAAATGAAAACTTGATATTTTTTAATAGTGTCCCAAAAAATCCAAATTTTCATGGTTCTTTTAAGACACTTCTTTAAAAAAGAACTGGAAAAACTGATTTTTTAAAAAAATGTAGAAAACCAATTTTTTTTTAAAAAAAAATCCCTGAAAATAAGATTATTTTTTAAATCTAGAAAAAAATTATCAGTTTTTCACTTTATTCTTAAAAAAATCAGTATCTGCATTTTAAAAAGTTTCGGTTTTTAACCAAAAATTCAATTTTTCGATTATTTTTAGAAAAATGAGTTTATTTAGTTTTCCATATTGTTAAAAAGTCCAAGTTTTTAAATTAAAAAAAAAAAATTTTCCTTTTTTTTTTTTTTTTTTTAAAAATAACGGGTCTCTTAGTTTTCAAGATTTAAGAAGTTCCAAATTTTTTAATAAAAAATTCAGTCCAGATTTATTTAAAAAAAAAAGAAGGGTTTTCCACATTTTAAAAAAAAAATTAGTTTTTTCTGATTTTAAAAATTTATACTTTTTTTTATGAATTTTCCAAAATTGATTTTTTTTTTATTTTTAAAAAGGCGAAAAAGTGGCACACGTCACGCGCCTTTTGGCGTGTGACTACACTTGCTGTGCCACGTGGCCGCTCGGGGATGAATTAAAACCCATTTTGCCAAGTCTAGGGGTGTCTTGAAGTGCAGCAATAGTTTGAGGACTAAAGTTGCAATTAGTTCCAAGTTTGGGGGCGTTTTAGTCACTTAAGCCTAGTTTAAATGTTCCATTAGTTGGTGATCTCATAGACTGCTGAAATCTGATCCTTTGCTTATGAAATGTTTGAGTTCGGCTCAGGGTCCCTCTGGTTGTAATAAGCATGATTAGTTCTGTTAAGTTTTCAATTTGATCCCTGTAATATTTAAAGCATCCTAGTCTCTTGTTTAGATGTGCATAAGGTCACCTATGACCTTTGATCCTGATATAATGTGATAGGCGTCTTTGTGATAGTTTGCTTAATCTCAGTGCTGCCTCTGTAATATTGTGCCATTGATGACATAAAATGCCATTAAACCTGAAGAATACTGCCTCTTTAAGACTCAGTAATACTTAACTGATTTTGAAACATGACTAGCCCTTATGTATGATCTCATCATGGCCCTATTTTTCCAAAACTATAAAACTTATATCTAAGTCCATGATAGACTAATTGATTTGGTAAGTGGCCAACACCTTTGTATGCTCCTCTGATGTCTGTTCTAAGTTGAGAGACTTGCATTCTATTGATAATTCAGTGTCTTAGGTCTCAAAGTAAAAATGGTATGCAAGAAAGGTTTAAAAGATTCTGAACTTAACAACTATGGATTTGGTTAATGATTTGTGGAATCCTGCAAGTTTCTTTGGGGTGCCATATTGGGAAAATTTGCACTTTGTATCTTACCTGACTCTACTGTACATGCCTATTTCATCTTCTATGACCTTAAATGACTGCTTGTCTATGTTTAGAAAATGTCAAAAGTAGACCTAAGTACAATATAAACAAGCAATGAGTAGGGACCTAGACTGAAGGTGAGTGTGTTCTTAGGACTTATTTGATTCATGACGTTTAACATGTCAAGCTATCTTCCTGTGGCATGTATGCTTCCCCTGTCTCTAATTGTCATGTTAATGTCAAAATTGAAGCTTCTGTATTTGCTGAATCTGAATGGACATTTATTGAAATCAGCATGACACATCAGTAGGCTAGACAAAAACCATTGACCTATGTGTTCCCTAATTGATTCTTATTTGGGGTTATAAGGACCACACTATTTGTTTTTTAGCCTATGCTTTAGCTGAAATTACGCTGACACTTAGTGAGGTGTGTAAATGAATGTTGAGGGCTAAAGTAACAAAGTATAAATTGTATGATGCTTGTAATAAAACTGCATTCGTTCACTCTCTCTTGTTTGATAGCATTTTTCATACGAAGGATTGAGTTTGTTCATTCTGTATATGGAACTTGTTAGGAATTTCCTTCATCTTGCTTAGTGTTAACTAGCATACTGCATGTTGTGTCTGTGCACTTTTCCTTATTTCCTATGTATGCATGGAGTTGGTGTTAAGTGTCTTATTTTTTAATCTCTCTTTGCCTTTTCCTTGTTGAATTCTCCATATATATGGAAGTTATACCCTTTGATATACAAGATATATTTAACTTCATATACACTCCGGTATATATGAAGTGATATATTTGGTGTATAGAAGTGTATATTCCTTCATTTCCTTATAAATATAATTGGCGTTTTGTGGGCTTATGCCATTTCATGACTGTTGCGCCTCCGTTTTAATGGAATGAGTATTTTGCCCAATCTACTCATACTCCCTTCTCGTTTGATGGTTTATTTTAAGTTTGGGCTTTGTTTATCTTAACCAGGAATTTGTTTCATCCGCATGTTTATTTAACTTATGTGTTTCACCCTAGCTGATTATGTGATTATTTGAATACTTAGAAGCAGATACTAATCTTTATCATTTTGTGTGTTTATGTGAAATCCTCCTTGGGCCACTCGCCTGCACTATACCTGTTGGGCCAGAGGTCCAACTCTCTTTATTTTTTATCGAGTCCATGAGAGAAATGGCAAGGGAAGCTAACATATTGAAGGCCCACTCATGGGTGAAAGTGGCACTAATGGGCTTGGGTAGGCCCATCAGTTGAAATCTACTTTCTTCTCTCCTTTACTTCACATATATCTTGCATGTATACATGTTGTATAAGTAAAAACGCTTGGAAATTTTGGAACCCTTATGTATGTTTAGAACTTAGGAAGAAAAATACACTTAGTATCTTCAAGAAGTCGCCTAAAACAATTTTCAAAGTTCGGCCAATCTCAAACTTGCATGAAATTGATACTTATTTTGATTTTCTGAGGCTTAAAACTAGTTCAACACTTTAATAAGGCTAAATGATTCTAAAAGAACTAAGTGGTAAAATTTTGGGCCTCTCCCCCCTTTGGCAAAATCTGGGACGAAATAGTTGGAAATAAAATGGTTTTGGGCCTTAAGCCTGTTATTAAGAACTGCAACTGCTTATTGGACTTTAAATTTGATTTGAGCTACATTGAAAAAATGGTTTTGAGGACAGTTTTTGTGATTGTAAAGGATAATGAGCATTCTTTAAACTTGGGCTAAATTTTTTCAATAAAAGATCAAAACTTAGATATTTCTAGAAAAGCAAAGAGAGTTTTATGGTTGAGACTTGAGTAAATTTTCAAAAAGAAAATACCTTTTAGGCCCAAGCTCAAAACTTTATGGATGAAATCAGGGGGAAATCTACTTGGACCGGACTTAAAAGATAAGACGGAATTTGGTTGGAATACAAGTTGACTTATGGACTTCAAATGATTAAAATTTGGACTTAATATAACTTGTGATTTTTTCTTATATATATGTATACAAATCGGAGATATACTCCATATTTTTATACATATAAAAACCCGTAGGTACTAAACCCATTTTGTTAGGACTAGAATAGTAGTGACTCTACTCGGGAGAAATCCCGAGTGTGTCCTAGTCCGGCAACAAAGTGAGTTGAATACTTACGCGGATTTTCTAAACCAAAACCCCTTTTTATAAGGGGACTTTTGTCGAATTTTTTCCTTGAAATTATGATATGATTAAAAATGACATTTTGCAGAAACTTAACAGTTTTGAGCAAGTAAATACAGTTAATCACACATTGAAGCTTGTAGTTCAACCGTATTCAACGAATCTATAATACTAGGGTGCGTAAAACCTTTTCTAAGGGATCACCAGAACCCTTACCTCGAACTTTGGTCCAAAAAATTTTTCTTTTATTTTTGGAAAAAATCTTTAAACTGGTTTTCCTAGTTTTTCATAAATAAATTAGATGGCGACTCTAAAGTACTAAAATCCAATTAGAGCACCAACAACCTCGTAGTAACTTTTATGCCTTAACCCATGTAAAAGCGAATCGTAACACATGGGCGAGGAATACTCGTAGATGCTTGAACCATAATCAGGTCCGTACTTCAATCTCAAGGCTGCCATCGCGTGAGCGCACGGTAATTTCACCAAGTCATACTCTCTACAAGTACATGTTTTGATCAGTAGGTTGACTTTGGCAGTTAGGCCACTACCGACTACAGTGTACTCATTGGCATCCCCGTTTATATTATTGACAAACAAGGAGTCACCCTCATTCATCTTTTCAACCGAAGGCAAAAATAAATTGATTGAACTGCTGATATCTACACGTCTCGCTCGAAAATTTCAAAGAAACCTCCTAGAAATGGAAGTGAATAAAGAAATGTCACAAATGTGGTACTCTCTTTCATCCCTCAATATTGAGTTTAGCGACTCAGTAATGTTTGTTGTCAGCACATCGTACCTATTTGCTGGAAAATATACCCTGCTCCACTTGTCAAATCCAATATCAAACTCGAGGCAATTAGGTGCTTCGGGACATTTATCCTTTAATTGCTGAAAATGTTCATTGAACTCCTGGTAACCATATGCCTTTGCTGCATCATAGTATACATGATAAGAATCTCCACATTGGAAACTTTTTCGAAGGTTATCACCAAGATGCTTCATGCATAGTCCATGATGAGCATGCTCAAAAATTCTGGAAACACCGTTGGCTATGCTCATGTGTCTATCAGAGATGATGCACAAGTCTGGTTCATCGATGATTATATACCTCAGCTACTTGAGGAAGTAGGTCCAAGATTCATCACACTCCTTATCCACCATGCAAAAATCAATTGGATAGATATGGTTCTCAGTATCCTATGCGACGGCAGACAACAACACACCCTCATACTTGCCGTACAAATGTGTGCTGTCAACGACAATAACCTTTCGCATGTGTTTATATCCTCGAATGCAAGCTCCGTAAGCTACGAAGTAATAGTTGAACCTGTTCGCATCATCAAGACTAATGCAAATTCTGGAACCTGAAATTAGATTTTGAACCATGTACGAATAAGCCGGTAAGTAAGCATACCCGTGCTCCGGTGTCCCCCTAACCATGTTTTTAGCCGTTACACCTGCCTTCCAACACTACTAATAGCTTGGTTTACAATGGAACTCCACACGAAAACCATCCTATGGATTTCTTTTGTCGTTGGCCCTTTGTTGTCAATATAGTCATTCCTCAAGACTGATGCAAGGACAACTATTGAGGCATGCTTATGAGTGCTCTTAACGTGTTCAACCCCGCAAGTGTGATGACCAACGTACTTATAAATGCAAAACCTATCCGAGTTGTCGTACTTATTGGCCCGCAACATCCAATCACAAGTAGGAGAGGTGCATTCCACCTATAATATTTGTTGTTACTCTTGTTTGGTTTAAAACAAAACGGGGTCTTTATTGCATCTTTCTTCATAAAACCTTTAAATACTCTTTGTTCTCAAATGTTTACCCATAGTAAAAATCGGTTCCATCATTGAAGTTGTTGTCACACCCCGACCTTACTAGGGTGTGATGGGCACCCGACCCTTATTTAGGGCCGAGCGAACCCTCAGACTCTTGCTGCACATAAAATCACGTCAAACTTCTTAAATCAAATAAGATAAAATACATAGTAGATTTTTTTTTTCCGTAGCCTTCAACTCGAACAAATCTATAATCATACAAAATTCAAGATATATAACAGGACCAACATATCGGCCGACGAGCCGCTTACGACCGACAACTAACACCACGACGCCGTCCGCAAAGTCTCTAACATAACTCAGAAATCATAACAAACAAACTCTGACTTCGCGACCCTCACGAGAATGGAGCTTGCCATCTCTGCCGGAACATCTTCTATAATAACCCGGCTAAATCCGGGAGTACTGCGCGGCATGAAACGCGGCCCCCGAAGACAGGGGTCGATACGAAAATGTGCGCATACGTAAGGCATGCACACAGAAATGTAACCATAACCGAAACAAACAAAGATCGAAAGATAAGTACATTAGTCAAAATGCCGTACGCCTATTTTTCGTACACAAATCGTACATACCCGTCCCATATACCGTATGAGTACGAGAAGGTAAGTAAGTCGGCCGTAGTACTAAAATGCTTATTTTACAATTACGGATCGTATGTCCAAGAGGTACGTAAAAATACGAGCGCACGGTGATGTCACACGTCGGGGAACGGAGAGCGTAACGTACGTAATGGTCGACGAGGTCATATATCGGACGAAGTATCGAACGTACAGAATGCTAAGGATGTCATATATCGGGGCGTACGTACGCAGCTATATCGAACATACCCGTAATCGCAGTCGACGTACGGGCCGCGTTCGGACGGATTCGTAATTAGAGTCGACGTACGTAAGTATACCGTGCATCCGTGAATGAGCGTACGTACGGAGATATATCGGACGCATTCGTGAACGAGCGTACGTACGAGATATATCGGACGTATTCGTGAACGAATGTAGCGTACGTACGGAGATATATCGAACGGATTCGTAATCAAAAGCAAAAGTATGGAGGCATAACGAGCAGCCTTATCAAAATCGAGAGATGTAAAAGTCGACGTACAAAATCGTCATCGAGTCGAAGTACAAAAAATGCGTACCTTGTCCGCAGTATCAAAATGCTTATTTTCGGACCCCGTTATGCATAACGGATCATATATTATCATAAGCATATGCGATAACGAGATCCCGCCCTCCGATGCCGAGGGGACGCAAGAATGTAACCCGCCTCTAGTACGGACGCGGTGAAACGAGACGGATCATATGCCATCCTGGCCATCGTCCCCATATCATCGGATCATAATATCATATACATAAATGTAGCCCGCCCGCCTATGAGGGACGCGGTGAACAATGCGAAACCGCGCACGATATGAGCACGGCCCGGACGCGGGAATGTATACATATACGAGGCATACGCACGATAACGAGATCCTTTGGCCCGGACGCAGTGAACGATACATTGAGCCTTGCACGAGCGAGTCGTGAGAAACCGATGCACATAAATCCGTACTCGATGAATACGTACACTTTACCGACATTCAAAAGCTCGTAAACAAATTTCGGTTCTTCCAAATTAATATCGGAAGTTATGAGTGTTTGACATACGAAACCTCTTCGGACTTTTTAAGCGATCCGAGATCGTACGTGAAGAACATTAAGGCTTATAGAGATACTCATATTAGAATACTCGGATCGGACGACTCATATACGAATACATGGCAGAATGCTTATATCGGACGCTCATACCGGAGTACTCATATCGGAATTATCATATCGAATGCTTACACCAAAAAATACTTAGATCGAATACCTATGTCGAACACATATATATATATCGGAATATTTATTTTTGAATACTTATATCAAAATATTTAAAGCGATCATTCGTACCGAAGCATTTATATCGAATAGTCGAACCGAATCGCTCATATCTCGAATTACCAAACACTTATATCAAATTCGAACAATAGTCAAAGGTTTCCTTAATTATCTTACGGAAATAAGACAAATAGAACAATACCATTAAATCTCGGGATTGTGGGCCCACCTCGGTCAAGTCGGGTAACGAACATAAAAACGTGGTCATTATGTGCCATTGGATCATCCTCGAAGATTTCAAGGTATTCCGCTTTCATTTTCAAAAGTTACGTACGTTTGAACATTTCTTTACAATAAAGCGTAAGTTATTTAGTTCAATTCTACTGAATGAAAAAGGATAAATATAAGCTCGGATTTCTAAGAGTAGAGTCATCCCCGAGGCTCAAATCATAGCCTATCACATCTAGGACATGCCAAGAGAAAGGAAGGGTAAGTCTTACATACCTTTTCCGCTGCTTACGCTTCTCCAAATTCAAATCCCGTTTCCTCCAAAATCTACAATTGGTCACATTTACCAAATATCAATAGTAAGACTTTTAGAATTCAAATCTTTAATTCACTATTTGTCTACAGAAATTTGGGCAGCATCTCCCCTGTAAATTAAACGCCCGAGAATTCAACTCGGCGAGATTACCAACAACCATACCAACAACAATGCTAACAACATCAACATCTAATACAAAACACATTCGGACATAACTAGTCTTTTTTCTTCATAGTGTCACAACTTCTACTCCAACTTCGTACTTTCAACTAATATCAACATTTTCCATATCTATTAACTAATTCAAAATTATTCAAACATATTTCAATAATATTCCAACAATATTCACGAATTCAAGTATTCCCGCCAAATGCCATATTCCATCCGAAACTTCTACAAATGCGACAAAACTACTAAATCGCATTATTTTCCTCCAAATTTATTAATGACAACCATAATTCTCATTTTTGAATCTTACTTCCACAATTACATAAAATCTTTATTAAAATCACATAATTTCCTATAATCATTTTCAACAATTTTCCATACCAACTTGAACCATTTTTCCTCCATTTCCATCACAAGGCTTCAACAACACAATTAATATAACAAATAAAATTTTAATCATCCCTTTCATGCATACCATTTTCGGCCATACATATATATATGTCCATAACACAAAATTTTCATACTCCACATTCCTTTCCACATTCCCGTTATATCTCGCATTTCGCACGTCGAATATTTTTAAGCTCGGTTGTGAAGAATTATGGACAAGGTTATCTCTCGACTTGGTTTTACGACAAATGGTTTATGATTTTGTTGGAAGGAAGCATTAAGGAAAAATTTGGGACTAAGAATGCATTATGAGAAAAATTTAAAATTTCATGAAACTAGAGTAAGGTGGGCCATGGCCACATGGAGGCTTGCTATATAAGTATGGAATTAGATGACATGTTGACTATATTAGTCATCTTTTATATCCTAAGGAAATTCTAGAAAATTGAAGAAATTTGGAGGGAAAAGAAACAAAAAAAAAAAAAGAAGAGGAGGGCACATGGCCGGCCATGTGCTTGGCCATGTGCATGGTCATGTGCCACACTAATATATATATATATATATATATATATATATATATATATATATGTGTGTGTGTGTGTGGAGGAGTGATCAAGAAGGCAAATTCATCATTTTTGGTTCTAGAGAATTCAAGAAAAGAGAAAGAAAGAAGGAGAAGAGCAGCCGGCTATGGGCTGGCCGAACCACCTCCAAGTTTGATCATAGAAAAATTATTTTTCTTCTAGTTTGTGACTAAATGGAAGGTCCTTTATCTCGTGGAGTAGTTGGTGGAACAAGAAAAACATTCTTCCTTGCCAAGCAAGTCCTAGCCGAGAGACAAAGAGAGATGGAGAGGTGAGGTTCAATCTTCTTTTAATGTTTTGTAGGTGTATATGCATGTTGTGATATGTAAAAAGATGAATGAATTTCATGGAATTGTGGTGTGTTGGTGTTATAACCGTGTGTGTGTGCTAGAGCCGTGTGTAGGTGTGTGTTGTATAGGGTGATGAAGTGAATTTGTTTAGCATGTTGGTTGTTGTAATGTGTAGAAAAATGAATGAAACCCATGGAAGTATGTATGTTGAAGCTTGGCCGAATGTGGGCTGAAGTGGTAGAGGCATGTTGAACTAATTTTATGTTGTATTTTGGTGGTTGTTCGTTGCGGAATATGTAGTGGAAATGAAGGTTTAATGACTTAGGTTGATGTTACAATTGTCGTGGGCTGTTTTGAAAGTTAATATGGTTCTAATATGTTCTCTTATATTTATGAAGCTAATGTGGAAATGTATGGAATTGTTGATGTAGCATGAGAATCGGAAAGAAAGAAACGCATTATTGTCGTATTCATTAAGTTGGAAGATTTCGGGTCGCATAGCATATTGTTGAATTGTCTTGAAATATTGCGCGAATTTCTTAGAATGCATTATGAATTGATTATGGATGTTGTCTTTATGATTATTGGTTTGGTTGCTTTTGATGTTGGCGGAGTTAAATTCTCGGGGTTGATGGATTTATAGGGGAGGAGTCTTTACGAAATTTCCGTAGATAAAGTGACGGCTTGGGCCGAGTTCTTCAATACTTGTGGCGAATGTTGGGTGTCCAACGACATCTTTTGTAGATCGCGAGAAGCCGAGACGCAAGCGTGGATGGGTAGAGGGCGGCCAAGGTATGTAAAGCTCACCTTTCTTTCTTTGGCATGTCTTAGTACTATTAGGCTATGACCCGAGCCTTGGGGTTATTCCACTCTTAAAATCCGAGCTCAAAACGTACTTTGTTCGATCCTAAAAGCATACTCCTTATTGCATTCAAGCTAAGATCCTTAGGTTTCCAAAGGATTGGATTTTAAAAAGACCTATAAAGAACTTTGACTACAAAAAGGGTCCCGAACTTCAAACGTCCGTAACTTTCGCATACGAGCTCGGAACGCCCCAAAACATAATAGGTAAATTCATAGGACATAACGTTCCCCTAATTCTCGTAGTCGGCTCGGATGGGGTCGGTACCCGTTCGTGGGGCCCGCGGCCCTTCTATGCTTACCCTTGATTATTTCTTGAAAAACTTAATACTATTTTCACTTCGACTTCCGCATATGGATTCTTTACTTGCATAATGAGTTTTAATTATGATTTTGTGAATATGATTACTCGCTATACGTTAAGTCCGAAATAAGGAAATCGTATATATATGATTTAATACGTAACTACGATTGCAAAGTTATATTTGATATGTTAGAACAACATTCGAAAGAAATGCGATTTGGTCATTACTTGGATTCTAGAATGATAGTTCGTTTTGAATGTTCGTTAAATACATGTATATGTTTGGAGATATGTATAGATCACCCGATTCTGCTCGTGCATATGTTTGTTACTTCCTTCGCCGAGTCCCGGGCCGGTATTATCGTGCGCACAATGCGAAGTATGATGAGCTTCCGAAGTATGATGAGCGCCTATTATGTTATGATACATTACCGAAGTATGACGAGTTTCTGATACCATGGAGTTATGATGTGTCCGGTACGCCGAGCCCCTTTTGGCCGGGTACCGTGGTTATGTGATGTGATGTGTGACGGAGATGCAGGAGATCTGAAAAACTTCTGAAGTATGATGAGTTGTGGCGCCCAAGGCAGGAGGGGCGACCACGTTCCGTCCGGGTCCCGCATGGGCCGCATAGGATATATGATGTGCTATTCTGTTTGATCTGATGATATAATGATCTGGTAACATGGAAATCTGATAATACAATGAGTCTGTTCTGATGAGGCGATAGTCTGATAATGTGACGATCTGATGATATGAAAATCTGATGCTACGATAATATGATGATTCTGTCCGATATGATGATATGACCGTCTGATGACATTCTGATTACTAAATCTGTTTTCTGTACTTCGTCTATGATTTCCGAATTAACATGATTATGTTGAGTTTTGCTCACCGGCATACGTATGTACAGGATAAGTGTTGCTCAGGCAAGTTATGACTCTCCAGTTCCTATACTTGTTTTCTGTGATCCTTCTTTCCCGTTATGATTCATTAGTGGATTTCTTGCTTTACATACTTCAAAGACATATTCCGCATCGACCCCCCCCTCTTCTTCGGGGCCGCGTTTCATGCCGCGCAGTACACCTGTGTGAGCTAAAGATATTAGCAGAAGATGATTCAGCGGGATTGGCGAGCTCCACTTGCTCCGGAGCGCTGCCGAGTCAGAGTTTGTTCGTGTTATGATATCCGAGTCATGTTAGAGACTTTGCAGACAGAGTCATGTGTATAAGATGTCCGTTGAGAGCGGCTCCATAAGCCGTAGTATTGTCATATGTAGATTTACAGATTTTGTACGGTTACAAGTTTTGTCTAGTTTGAAAAAGGTATAAAGTATGTTTGTTCTTCTGAAAATTTTCATTATGCGATTATGATGCGGTTAAGGGCCTATTATGATTACGAGAGTTACGATAGTCGCAGGTTCGCTCGGCCCTGATAAGGGTCGGGTGCCCATCACACCCTATCGGAAATTGGGGTGTGACAATTCCACAACACCTATATATATATTTTCCAAGACAAAAGGAGTGAAATCTTACCTTTTTCTTCTTATCTTCTTCACTTGCCCAAAGTGTTAAATCGACGAAACAAGCGGTCTATCTTCCGAAACAACTATACCACGTTGTGAGGACTCTTGAATTAGTAGGAATACCACAAGAAAATAATTTTTGGAACAAGATTTTAAGGGGCTAAAATCATGGTCATGGCCGAATGGCCTTTTCTTTTGCTCTTCAAGTTGTTGCTTCTTGAATTTTCTTGAGTTATGAAGAAATATGAGGTGTCATCTTATTTATTTTGTCACATGGTATTAATTTACATGGGCTTGGCCCATGTTATTTTCCTCCACAACCGGCCACCACTTAAATTGGGCCTCTTTATTCCCTTTTTTTTTTTTTAAAGCCCAATTATTTGTGGCTAGTTTTCGTAATTCATGAAACCATTTTCCCAATTTCCAATTTTGCCCTTAGCCTCCCTCGACATTTTTCGCATCAATACTTCCCATGACCAACTTACATGTTAAATAAAAATCAAATATGGCCTTATCTCTTAAAAAGCCACAATTATTTCAAATTTCCCGATTGTACAAAAAATGCGGGATATAACATCCTCCCCCACCCCCCCCCTTTAACATTCGTCCTCGAATATTCAACTAACATATGGGTAGTAGGATACATACTCCGGGAGGATCCCTTCTTATAGTTGTCCTTTTTCTTCATACTCATTCTTGTTAAGTCCGGTATAATATATTCTCCCCCCCCCCCCCCCCGCGGGGCTCATTATACACCAACCGTATCCAAGTATCCTTTACTTGATTGAGGCCTTCTTGACCGTAGTGCCAGTTACTGGGACTCACATGTCCACTGGTGCAATCACAGATGAGATGTCATACGCATTCATATATATATATATATATACATATAATTGCTAGCAACTGGTCCACAAAAATACTTCAAGACTCTATTCGAGCCTATCCTAATTCCAAAGTCGTAGCGTACTTTTATTTTCTTCTCTAGTCTTGCCTGTCGCGGGCTACATGGTTTTTTATGGTCTTCAACCACTCGGTATACTCTAATTTCACTCAAGCCATTCCAGTTTTTCATTTGTCTCTTACAGCTAAATCTTTGGAATTTCTTGCATACTTCCCAGGGGGTCACCCATCATGAAATTGCTCCCATCTGAGCACGCTTAACCCCGAAACTTTGGTGGGATTTGGTGCCTTAATGCTGATATAATCGCGTCCACTTCCTCGTATGTCCTTTACTACATAATCTGAGCCGATCAAACTTTTACAGATTCCGAGGCATGTTCGCAACACGTCCTTTCTTGTACAATTACTATTTTACCCTTGCACATTCTTATTATTCGAAATCTGTACACCGCAAATGCCAACAATACCTTACAGGGCATATGGCTACATATCACCTTCTAGCCATCCAGAACTTTCTGTTTCAGATAACAGAACAAATATTTTCAGACTTGCCCTTGTACCCTTTCCATATCGTTACTTGCTTCCTTTCGTCGTATGTAAGGCTTACATATGGAATTTCATTCTCCTATGACTTGGCTCTATCGCACGATCTATGACAGAAAGAAGGTCAACAATTCCTAGATGCCCCGTAGCCTCCTGTTTATAAATGTGGCGCGCTTCACATCATAAACAGGACTCTACCGGACACGACTTTGCAGACAACCCCACGGACAGACCTCGCTCTGATACCACTTTGTCACACCCCGACCTTACTAGGGTGTGATGGGCACCCGACCCTTATTTAGGGCCGAGCGAACCCTCAGACCCTTGCTGCACATAAAATCACGTCAAACTTCTTAAATCAAATAAGATAAAATACATAGTAGATTTTTTTTTTCCGTAGCCTTCAACTCGAACAAATCTATAATCATACAAAATTCAGTATATAACACAGACCAACATATCGGCTGACGGAGCCGCTTACAGACTGACAACCAACACCCACGACGCTGTCTGCAAAGTCTCTAACATAACTCCAGAAATCATAACAAACAAACTCTGACTTGGCAGCCCTCCGGGAGAATGGAGCTTGCCATCTCTGCTGGAACATCTTCTATAATAACTTCAGCTCATCTGGGAGTACCTGCGCGGCATGAAACGCAGCCCCCGAAGACAGGGGGTCAGTACGGAAAATGTACTGAGCATGTAAGGCATGCAATACAGAAAACAGAACCATAACTGAAACAAACAGGACTAAAAGATAAGTACATTAGTCAAAATGCCAGACGCCTATTTTTCAGACACAAATCAGACATACCTGTCCCATATACCAGAAGGAGTACAGAATATCATTTACATAAACAGAGTGAAATCTTACCTTTTTCTTCTTATCTTCTTCACTTGCCCAAAGTGTTAAATCGACGAAACAAGCGGTCTATCTTCCGAAACAACTATACCACGTTGTAGAGGACTCTTGGAATTAGTAGGAATACCACAAGAAAATAATTTTTGGAACAAGATTTTAAGGGGCTAAAATTCCATGGTCATGGCCGAATGGCCTTTTCTTTGCTCTTCAAGTTGTTGCTTCTTGAATTTTCTTGAGTTATGAAGAAATATGAGGTGGTCATCTTATTTATTTTGTAACATGGTATTAATTTACATGGGCTTGGCCCATGTTATTTTCCTCCACAACCGCCACCACTTAAATTCTGGGCCTCTTTGTTCCCTTTTTTTTTTTTTAAAGCCCAATTATTTGTGGCTAGTTTTCGTAATTCATGAAACCATTTTCCCAATTTCCAATTTTGCCCTTAGCCTCCTCGACATTTTTCGCATCAATACTTCCCATGACCAACTTACATGTTAAATAAAAATCAAATATGGCCTTATCTCTTAAAAGCCACAATTATTTCAAATTTCCCGATTGTACAAAAATGCGGGATATAACAGTTGTGGTTGCTTTGTGAACCACTTGGTGTCTGCCCATCACCCCCATCATCTCCATCACACTCTTCATCATCACTATCAGGATCATCCATATTCATAAAATGATCACCCATGCCCTCATGTTGTATTGAAGCTTCATCGGCTGGCGGTTGTGGCATTGGTGGATCTGTGGGTGGGGGTGGTGCTGCTAATGTAGAACCAACTTGAGACCTCTCAACAGCATTGGTGCTGCTAATGTAGAACTAACTTGAGACCTCTCAACAACATTTATTCTTAAAACAGGCCTAGAACCATCAATAACAATATCAAGCATGTACAATACCACCTGCCTATCATTCGTTATGAAAGAAGGATGGATTTTCCCCTAGTGGGTAAAGCATTAATCATATAACTAATGCGCAAGTCACTAGGCTCACAATTTAACTCCCCGCTTTCCATTACGCAAGTAACCAAGTCATTATACGTACCATTGCGACCCACGACAATCGGCATTGTCACCTTGCTCAGAGAATTCTAATTCCAACATTTTGGGATCTCCTCCCATTCACCCATGTAATCACCACCTATTATAATATATTCTGCAATCGACGCCATAATAAAATCTATAATAGACTATGACTTTGGTCTATGCCTGGTCGATGACTCGTTGATGACTGTAGTCTATTATTGATCGGATAGCTGCACCAGATGCAGAACCAAAACGGGCAGGGATAAAGCTCTTACCGGTTGTGAACTGAGGTATTTGAATGGAGAATTGACGGAATATCGGAATGAGGCCAGAATTTTCGCCGGAAAAGTGAGGTTTTACAATAATGAGGAAAGTTCCTTCTCAACTATTTCTACCAGATTTTACTTACAATGGCTGAACTGTGGAAGCTTTCGGTCGTTGGGGACCGATTATCCGGTGAAAAGGCAGAATTTTCGCCTGAAAAATGGTCTGAAAACTGCAGAAAATGGGAGGTTTTGGAGGGTAATATTTTGTTTTTTTTAATTTCTATTTCTGGTAATAAAAATGTTGGGGCTGTGGGGCCAAAGTGTAGTTTTTAAAACTTTGGGGCTGGGGTTTGACATAGCACATCTCTGACATGCTGACGTCATAAATGATGGTCAAAGCACCAATTTTTGAACACTTGTGGCCTTTTGGCAAAATAACTTTTCAATATCGCCTTTTGGCCAACTCCCCCTAGTTTGTTTTAGAGAAAGTTTAATCAATTTAAGGTAATATTAATAGAAATGCATCAATAGATTATAAGTTAAAGAGGTTTTATCTTAAGATGAGATTTAACCTTATACATAAAGGTTACGAATCAAAACGAATCAAAGTAACAGAGAAATTTTAACTAAAAATAGATAAAAGTATAAACTATAAATATCTTGGGTCCGGCAACTCTACATGTTTTGACTGGATCCTGTACTAGGTGGGACAACGCTCCACGTCAAGTCCTTCATCAAAATTAATTTCTTGTTCATGTTTCGAATTTTTGAAGATTAAAGAATGAGAATATTACCATAAACAAAGTAATTATTTTATAAAGAGTTTATAGAAACAAAACACAAATAAATAAAATGGAGGTATGTTCTCCAACAACCCATTGCAAGACCAAGATTGCCAATTTGTCAAAAAGGCAGAAACCATCATTATTATCATTGAAATTTAAACAGTAATTCTCATTGCTAATAGACTTTAGAAAGTTTGATTAGGACTTGGAATTCCAACAAAAAGGCGCCATTCAAGGACTGCAATGTGATTAATTAGGCCAAAAGCAAATTACAGTTCAAATTTGACTTTCACATCTCAATAGTTGACTAAATCTTCCTACAAACCCTATAAATTGAGGACTCAATTACAAATTCTAGCCAGACACACTACAAAAAAAGGGTTTTAGCTAATGTTTATTTAAAGGGGCCAATAAACCGTCGCTATTTATTTGGGGTTTCCCCCAAATTTGGGAATTTCCCAAAAATAGCCATAAAATTATGTGATTTTCCGGTTTTTTTTCATTTTAAAAAAGAATATAATTTTTTCCAAAAGGTTTTTTTTTGAGTTTTTGGCGGTTTGGCCTTTTAAAATAACGCCACAACTTAAATTCAAATTTTAAAGTTTGAAAATTTCTTCCTTAATGGACCCCACAACTTAAATTTATCACTTCTTCACCAAAACTATATCACACTTCTTCACTTTCTCACGCAATACACAATACCTCACTTCTTCCTTTCTCCCCCTTCACTGGATTTTTCAACTTAAATAAATGTCCTTTTTTCACTTTCCACACACTTCTAGATCTATCACTTTCTTATCAATTTTTTGGGCATTTCTACTTTCGATTCGAAAAGTTCTACAAATGAAAAAGTAAGTTTATTTAAAATTTTAATCATTTTGAAATCAGTTTAGCTAAATAAATTCACAAATTTTTCAAAATTTTC
>NW_026715104.1:0-20289 GCF_029784015.1 Lycium ferocissimum | reverse complement strand
TCCCCCGAATCCCGTTTCCTCCAAAATCTACAATTGGTCATAAGTACTAAATGTCATTTATAAGCCTTAAGAATGCAAAGTTGGAAGTAATGCTTGTCTATAGAAATTTCGACGACATCTCCCCGTAAATACACCAACCCCGAGATTTCAACTCCTAGAAGCTCAAATAGCAACAACCATACCAAACAATACCAATAGTCATCAATGATCGACTAAAACGCATTCTAACATAAATAGTCTTCTTTTAGAATAATGCAATAACTTCCAAACCAACTTTACACTTTCAAGTCAATATCAATATTTCCATATTCATACACTAATTTAAGATCATACAAACATAGGCCAAGAATATTCCAAACCATATATCCAATATTCAATAATTCCATCAATTCCATATTTCACCCAAAGTCTTACATATATAACAAAACCATCAAACACATTTCCTACTTACAAATTCATGATCAACAACATCAATCCATACTCTAACAACTTCATTTTCCATAATATCATAAAATCACACTAAAATGACATAACCTTCTACAATCCATTTTATTGCCAACTTAAACCATTTAGCCTCATTTACATCATAAGGATCACGACAACTCAACTAACACCTTAAACAAAATTAATCCATTTCCATACCAATTCCATACATCACACGGCCAACACCTACATTTCCAACTTCAACATACCATATTTCATGAATTTTCACACACCACAACACATATAAACCATCCATAACATGTGAAAAAGAGGATTAAAACTTACCTTCTTCAACATTTCTTGTTCCCATGCTCCTCTAATTCCAAATGAAATTATATTCGTGACTATGCGCTGCCGGACTTCGATTGGTACTTCATTACTTGAAATTTCACTCAAAATCCTCATTTTGTGAGGTATATTTGCTCCCTTTTTGCTGAATTTCTGGAAATATTGGGACTTTTGTCTTCGAAAAATGAGATTTTTGTCCCCTTAAAACGGAATTCTTGCCGAAGTCAGGTTGTACTGTAGCTACAGTACTTGCTACAGTACTTATGCTTGATCTTAGCCATCTTGATAGCGATTACCGCGGGAATGCTGTTTCGTCGACATTTCAGTTTGTAACGTCTATAATTCTCTCTACTCAGATGTCCTATCAATGAACGGTTTGTTGCATTACAAACTAGACTCGACGAACTCCATTTTAGATTTTGAAACACCTTAAAACTCCACATATACTATGAGATATGCACCTCCAAAGTTGACTAAAATCCGTCCGTGTTTCTCAAATTTTCGTCGAACTTATTTTTCTTCAATTTACTCGATCGAAATATTCCAAAATTCTCCATACATGATATTTATCACTTATTACACTAATAATGGTCATGTTACCGTGTTTCAAAATATTCTTTCCCGATTACGACTTACGAGATCGTGATTCACCCTTTCTCTTCGTCGTTACGTACTCTCCATGGCTTGTGCCTTTCAAAACATCCCATTACTACGATGAGGTACATGTCAAACTCATGCTCTGAAAATGCGGGGTATCACACAAACATTCGTATCCAGGACATTGTAGTGTCGATTGTCTTCGTCTTACATTTGTATCTCTCTCCCTTGCTTCCCCCCTTTAGGGGTACACTTATGCCATTACCCGATTATACTCCGCCCCATATCCGTATTTTCGATCCTAATTAGGCGGCGCTTTTATTCCGACATTTTGGTTCCCGTTCTTGTTCATTTACTCACTTTTCTTTCCTTTCCGGATGTTCTTTGTATTAACACTTTCCAAGCTTAGCTTGTAGTGAAAACGACATCGGCTTGCTTTGTAACATTTTCACTCTTTATATATTTTTCCACTTGAACCTCGTTACTCTGTCCGATTAATGCCCTCCATATACCGCCACGTTAATTACCGGAATACATATATACGCTGACCTAACCATGTACAGAATTTCCCGTGCGTACCTATGTACACATATAGTCCCTACTATCTTGTTTACAAGATATCTCCAAACTCTATTCCAATTCCCCCTAATTCTAAAGTTGCGATGTACCTCTTTCCTCTTTATCGGTCTAATTCGCCCCGTTTTGCGTGACCTCGTAGGATTTACTGCCGCCTCAACCTCGGACTCTTAATTTATCTTTAAGTCACCCTAACTCCTTATTTACTTCTTGCGTCTGAATTTGTAGAACTTCCAGAAAACTTCCCAGGGGGGTCACCCATCCTAGAATTCTCTCTCGCTTTAGCACGCTTAACTTTAGAACTCTGGCGGAATACAACACGTTAACGCTCGCATAACTGCGTCCACTTTATCGCATGACCTCCGTCATGTAATCTAGAGTAAATTGAAGCCTTCACCGATTTCAACACGCCCTCGTAACACAATTACTATTTTGCCCTCCTTTGGTCCTCGGTATTCGCCTTTCACCTGTGGATGTGATTACTTTTCGTCCGAACTTTCGGTCCCCGATGGCGACGAGCTCACTTTGATCGTCATTACTTATAGATGCTTGATTACCGGCCTTTGGATTTCTGCTCCCATTTTACCCCGTTCCTCGTCTTTTCTGTAACCGAGTCTTTCACATTCCCGTCACTTATAGTACTCGTGTCCTTAGCTACACATGTCATAATCTACTATTATACTGTTATCTCGCTCTCTTCCCATTCTCCTTCTGATTACCCTTTCTTTTCTAACGCTCACTATCATTTCCACTGTCGTACAACGCTTATTCCAAACTCTCTTTACAAAACTTGATAAGTCTCGCTTATTCGCTCTATAGCTCACTTTTCTGTTTCACCCTTACTTTTATATTCTAGCTACGTAGACCACGTCATAGCTTTAGCCGCTTTCTCAGGCTTTACTTATTTCCATAACGATCCTGTTGTATTCATATTACATTAAATCGTTCGTAATCAACCCTATAATATAACACTTCTTAATCCTTTACCCTTTACGGCCCACTTTATTCTTAACATCTCACAGTTGTCTTATCTATACATTCATACCCGTCACAATTCTTTTCTCCCACTCTCGTCTTATCTTAATCGTACTATTACTTCTTTTAACTATTAGCTCATCGTAATTCGTCCCTACTTGTCCATTCGGTCAGTACCTTAAATAACACTCCGTCACGGCCTACCGGCCCTTTTTGGGATTGTCTTTTAGAATAACAAGCCCTTTCCAAATTCTTTTTTACCGTATCGACATCAACCTTCTAATTATTCTTATCCTCAATTTAGCGATTAACTTCTTCCTCGGCGTCGGCCATACTCGTAACTTAGTCAAATCCTATTATTGCTATTGGCACGACCTTCCAAGACATATTACAGATCTATATCTCATTTTCACTTTATTTCTGGGAAAATTTTGGCAGAGTTTCCTCTGTAACTGTTACTATCTCAAAATCTGTACACAGGAAATACCAACCATGCCTCACAGGGCCAACATATATATATACATATCGCATTATATCACAGCCTCACAGGGCTCCCAACATCATCGGCGGTAAAAATTAATAAACATGCACAGTATGCCCAACTCAATCGGCTTTGTCACACTTTCTTGTTTACTTTCCCTTTTGATCTCAACTTGTATTTCAATCGTACTTTAATATCTTACCCGACATATATCTTGCATACCTTTGCTTACCTGCGTACTTCGTAGCCTCCGATATCGTTAATCGCTTTCTTCTGTCGATGCCATTTCTCTGCTGAAGTCAAAGGTTAGTGTCGGGAATCTCATTTCCTATAACTTGGCTCTACGGCACGATCTAAGATGTCAAAGAAGAGTAACCATCCTAGATGCCCCGTAGCCTCCGTTTATAAATGTGGCGCGCTTCACACCATAAACGGGACTCTCTTGGACACGACTTTGCGAGACAACCCCTCTCTCTCTCTCTCTCTCTCTCTCTCTCTCTCTCTCCCTCTCGATACCAATTTGTCACACCCTTAATCCGATAGGGTGTGATGGGCACCCGACCCTTACCTAGGGCCGAGCGAACCCGCCGACTCTCGTGACACTCATAATCATACTAGGGCCGGGCCCTTAAGTCGTATAATGAAAACATAATGAAAACTTTACAAAACATACTTTTGATTTACACGAACTCAAATACAATCTATAATCATAAGAAAAGCGTAACATAACGCATAATAATGCATCGGCTTATAGAAGCCGCTTACAAGGCGACACAATATATACATGACACGTACGCAAAGTCTCTAACATAGGACATGAAACCATATCATAAGGCTCTAACTCGGCGGCACTCCGGAGAAAGTGTAGCTCGCCAATCCCGCCGGAACATCTCCCGCTCATATCATCAACTCATCGGGTGTACTGCGCGGCATGAAACGCGACCCCCGAAGAAAGGGGTCGGTACGGAATATGTGCGAGTATGTAAAGCATGAAATAAAATAAGCGGGATCATATCGAAGTAAAGAGTACGGAGAGAAATCGGAAGACTTGCCTTTCAAAACATTTATCATGCATATATATATCGGTAAGTAAAATCAAATCATAACCGTGTCATCATATCATCGTACATATATACGTGTCCGGCCCTCTGTGTGAGGGACTCGGTGAGTAAAATCATATCATAATCATAATCATGTATGCATGCAGATATACATATATATATATATATATATACATACCGTACCCGGCCCTCTAGTGAGGGACTCGGTGAATAGCGTGTCCCGGCCCCGCTAGCAAGGGACTCGGTATGCCATCCTGGCAGCCATCCCCATCTCATCACATCATCATATCATCATACATATATATATATATATATATATATATAGATATAGCGTACCCGGCCCTCTAGTGAGGGACTCAGTGAACAATGCAGAGGAGTTGCACGAATGCGTACCCGACCCAACTCGGTGAAAGATGCATTGAGAGAGCATGCACGAGCGAGTAGTGAGAAACCATATGCATATAAAATCATAATCGCAGACTCGATGAAGTAGTCCAGACGGAATGTCACTTGAAAATCGGACCATAGTTATATCAAATATCTTCCGGACATTATTCGGAAACATAGCATATATCATAACGTATTAGCAAAACCATAGGGATCGTGGTCATATGCCAAACCAATCCGAGTCCGCCTCGGAAGGTTACGAACACTATTCACTGGAGTACTTTCTACGAACAAATCGAAGCGATCCGAGCCTTTGCGAAAGTTACAGACGTTCGTAGTTTCGGAATTGTTTAGGAAACAAACTCTCTTTTGAAAACGAACTTTTATACAAACTTTGAAATCCATTCATGCGAAAAACATAAAGACCATAATTTGACTACATTAAGAATATGAACATCAAGAAACCAATAAGAACCATAAACATGCTTGGATCGCAAGAGTGGAATTTCCTCGAGGTACGTGTCATAACTTACTTTTCACTAAGACATGCCAAAGAAAGAAGGGGCGAGCTTTACATACCTTAGTCGCTTCCTAAGCTAATCCAAACTTGAGTCTCGACTTCTCATGATCTACAATAATGTCATTAAATGCCAAGCATTAGTTATAGTCACTTAGAAATTCAATTCCAACTAACATCTTATTTACAGAAATTCCGGCGACATCTCCCCATAAATCCAACACCCCGAGAATTCAACTCGGCCAATATCAACGACAACCATACCAACAATCATAATAACAATATCCATAAGTGATTCAAAATGCATTCTAACATCAATAATTCCTTTCTACACAATTCGACAACATTTCATTTATATTCAAATAATCTACATACGATCGATTCAACTTCATTGATCATACGTTCAAGTATTAATCCGAAACCATTCAAACACAATTCAAGAACACTTCGGACAATCCACAAAGTATTCAAATCAGCCCATCCAATACACAAGGGACCCGAAACCTCCTAAGTGCAAGGAAACGTTAACAACACATTTCTTTTCTTCCAAACTCATAAACTACATCAACAATCCGCATGTTTACAACATTATTTTCATAAATTCAAGAAAGCATATTATAGTCACATTAGCTTCCAAATGGCTCATATGATTACAACTTTAATCTTGGATCATTAAGACTTCATTTTCCATCATACAGTTCACAATACAACAATTAAATTATATTAAATAAAATTAGTCCTTCTCCTCCACACAAGGCAGCCACCATTCGGCCAACGCATCATCACACACAGCTTCATGAATTTTATTCATTTCAACACATCACAACATGCTCAAAACGTCCATAACAATATCAACCAACCACCAAGTAGTTTAATTCATCGTCTTATTCAACACAATATATATGCACGGCCACAACTCCCATACCCTATTTTCGTGAACTCCATTCATTTCCACATTGCACAACATGTACAAACATCTCTAAAACATGTAAAGAAGATCAAAACTCACCTTCTTCCATTCACCTTTTCCTCTCGGCTAGGACTCCAAATTGCAACAACGAATGACTTTATGGTTCCAACAACTACTCCACGTGATAGAGGACCTTCCATTTGGTTGAAAAGCTTGAAGAGAAATATTTTTCATGATCAACTTGCCTAGACCATATTCGGCCAGCCCATGGCCGATGGTCTTTCTCCTTCTTTCTTCTATTTTCTCTAATTTTCTAGAGTGACAAAAGATGAATATTTTGTCTTCTTTTTTCATCACATGCCTATGTATATATATATAGGCGGTATGGCCGATCAAGCCCCTTAATTTTTCTCCAACTTTCTAGAATTTTCCCTTAGGTTGCAAAAGATGACTTTTAGTCTTGCATAGTCATCTTATCTCTATGTATATATATGGTCCCTAAAATATAAGGTGGACACATAGCCCCCCTTCATGGCTCACAACAATTGGCTAGCCATGTGTGGGTCCCACATGACCTCATGGCCACATGGCCATTCTTGGCTATTTCATGAAATATTTTTCCAACTTTTAGCCTCCAATGCTCCCTTATTCCAAATTTACCCTTAATTCTCCATACCAATAAAAAGACGAACATCCAACTTATGCATTCTAAAAAAAGTTATAGCCTTGTCCTTAACTTTCCGTCATTATCTCGGAATATCCGGATGTACAAAAAGGCGAGGTATAACACATTAACCACTGGGACTGACTGAAGAGTCGGTGCCTCTGCTTCTAAATCATGTACACGAACCAGATGATAAATATAGCCCTTTCTGATCATTTTCCTTGCCTTGAGGTATGAAATAAACTTACCCCTCGGCGATGCTGTATTACCTGCCCACTCTATAACTGGTTCCCCTGAAAATTGGAAATGGACTATCTTCTTTTGACAGTCAACATTAGCATAACAAGAAGCTAGCCAATCCATACCCATAATCACGTCGAACTCAGTCATATCTAACTTTACCAGATCTGCCTTAGTACAGCGGCCACAGATGATTATCGAACAATCTCTATAAACCTGGCTGGCTATAAAAGAATCCCCTACCGGTGTAGCTACCTCAAAAGGCTCTATCGGTTCAGATTCTATCCCAATTTTATGTTATATCCCATATTTCATACATTCGGATAATTCGAGAAAGTCGTGGTAAGTTAAGGACAAGATCATTTTCAAGAATTATTTTAATGTACAAGTTGGTTATAAATATTATTTACGAACATTGGTAGTATGAGAATATTGAGGAAGGCTAGGGGTAAAATGGGAAGTTTACAAAAATTGTTTTGAAATTTCTAGACCAAGCCAAGGCTTGGCCATGTGTGTGTGCATGTGCATGTATATGTGGGTCCCACTCTTATATGGATGAAGCTTATGGAGCAAGCTAAGTGGTCATCTTTGTTAATTAAAAGAAAAGTTCAAGAAAAAGAAAGAAAATTCTAGAGAAAAAAATGAAGGAAGGAGGCATGTGCCCCTCACATGCTTGGAGGAGTTATATATATATATATATATATATATATATATATATATATATATATATATATATATGACATATTAGTCATATTCTCCAAAAAAAAAAAAGCTCTAGAAATTTGGAGAAAGAAAAACAAAAGAAGAAGAGCAACAAGAAGGCCTAGGTTCGGCCAAGGGAGGAGAAAAAGAAGACCAAGAAATCTTGTCCCAAAAATTCTTTTCTTCATGTATTCCTACTAAATTGAAGGCCCTCTTCAACATGGCACAATTGTTGGAACAAGAAAATTACTCTTTGTGGCACTTTCAAGAATTCAAGTAAGTGGGGAAGTTGAAGGAAAAGGTAAGAATTCATCTCCCTTTTTATGTTATGAAGGCTTGTTTATGCTATGGAATGTAGAAAGGAGTAGAACTCATGAAAATATGGAAGTTTGCATGGTGGATGTGTGTGTGTATATATGTGGCCGTGTGCCTATGTTGTTATATAGGCAAGATAAATTTATTCTTATGTAATATTCTAGTTGTGGTTATTGTGAATTCTACATGGATAATGAAAGTGGATGAAATTCATGAAGTTGTAGGTGTTGGAGTTTTAGCCGTGTGGTGTGTGTGTTGTGTAGGAAAAAATGAATAAGCTTCTATGTAGTATCTTGATTGTTGTTGATATGTACTCTACGACGAAAATGAGAATTTGGTGGTTTAAGTTGATGTTAGAATGGTTACGGGCTGATTTGGGAGTTGGGGAGTTTTCGGGTAAGGTATGGTATGTTGATGGAAATGATGGGCATGTTGTGTAAGTTGTTTAAAATGTTCTCGAATTGTGTTTGAATGATCTTGAATTAGTAAGTGAATATGTAAACGTTGATATTGGTTTGGAAATGTGAAGTTGGAGTAGAAGTTGTTTGGAATATTTTCAAATTGATTGTTGATGTTGTTGGCAAAATTGTTAGTATTGTCGCTGATAATGTGGCCGAGTTCTATTCTCGGGTTTGTTGTTGTACTTTGGCCGAGTTGAATTCTCGGAGATGGCGCATTTACGGAAAAATGCTTGTCGAAATTTCGTAGACAAATGTTAATTCAAGATTTGAATTCTTAAAGATTCTAATGAATGTTTGGTAAATATGACCATTTGTAGATTTTGGACGAAACGGGAAGTGAGTTTGGACGAGCATAAGGCGCAACTAAGGTATGTAAAGTCCTCCCTTTCCTTCTCCTGGCATGTCTTAGCTATATTAGGTTGGAGTCTGAGCCTCGGGAAAGATTCTGTTCATAGAAACTCGAGTTCGATTTTGGGTACTATTCATTCAACATAATTGAACTAGAATCCTTATGTTTTGTTGGCACAGTGTTCGTACATCTAGAACTTTCACAAATGTAATCGAATCGTTCTGAAACTTTTATTGATGACTCCATAGAGTTTAATGTTTGTAATTTTTGTACGGCGCCTTGACTTGACTCGAGGTGGGCCCGCTATTTTCGAAACCGCTCCTATTATGTTATTAATTTGTTTTGAGCAATAAGTAAAGGAAACTCTTGGACATCTTCCCGCCTACTAAACGATAGTTGTTTAATTATCCCATTGAGTTCTATGACATATTTAAACATATCCCAACGGTCTCAAAAAGTTTCGCTTCGACATAATCTGTTGGAACGTCCAAAAGGTATGTACTACAACTGTCGTCCTATTCCTCTTCTAAATGACTTACCGCTCGGACTAAGCTATGAAATGTACTTTGGAGTAATCCTGCTCCTTAGTTCCGAGTTGATATGATTCGTATGCCCTCTCTGATATGAATAGTCCGACGTAAGTGTTCCGTTACAAGTATTCCGATTTGATTATTCCGATATAGATACTCCGGTACAAGTAATTTGATATGAATATTTTGAGATAGGTACTCCGACATAAGTGTTACATGCGAATATCCTGATGTGATATGCGGTTCGAAATACGAAATCTGTTATGAGTAATTTAATGCAAATATTTGGTAAAAGTACTTTTATTATAAGTATTATGATATCAGTATTTTGATATAAGTATTCTGTCATAAGTATTTTGATACAAGTATACTGGCATAAATATTTTGATATAAGCATTCGGTTTAAATAATCGTATGAATACTCGATAGTATGATGTGTTCGGTTAGAATGCTGTGGTATATGTCCGTCCCAGAACGGCCACCGTGTAAATGGAGTATGATATGCTAGTCTCACGAGTACTTGTGGTATATGTCCGTCTCGAATCACGTGGCCGGTTCGAACCGTGGTATATGTCCGTCTCCGGTTACCGTGAACGGTTAAGTGCGGGGTACTGTGGTATATGTCCGTCCCCAGTTACCGGGTATATGGATTATGATGTGGTCGGTCCCCGGGTTCTCGTGGTATATGTCCGGTTCCCGGGGTACCGCGTCTATGTATGATATGATCGGTTTCCCGGCGTGGTATCTGTCCCCGGGTACCGTGTATGTGTTATGATCTGTCCGGTTTCCCGGCGTGGTATATGTCCCCGGGTGCCGTGTGTATGTTATGATGTGTTGTGTTATGGTGACCACCATATTTCTGCGCCCTATGCATGCCTTTGATTTGCACTGCTTAAAATCTGAAAGTAGGCATTTTGATATTCTGAATAAGGTACGTATTTTCTGTACTTCTGACTCTGACCACGATTCTGTATATCAATCTTCCGCACCTCTGATCATGATAAGGCTCTGTCCGATATACTTCTGTACATCTGATTCCGATTATGATTTGTTAGCTGCATTCCCGTACATCTGGATTGGTTTATGATTCTGTTACAGTATTTCTGGCTTTACATACTCAGTACATATTCCGTACTGACCCCCTGTTCTTCGGGGGCTGCGTTTCATGCCGCGCAGGTACCCACAGATGAGTAGGTGATGTTAGCAGAAGATGTTCCAGCTGGATTGGCGAGCTCCAACTCCTCCGGAGTGCTGCCGAGTCAGAGTGCTTTTGTATGATGTCTGAAGTTATGGTAGAGACTTTGCAGACAGTGTCGTGTGTATGATATGTCAGATTTGGTTTGCAACGGCTATATAAGCCGATGTATTGTTGTGCATTATATTGCAGACTTTATTTGATTTTAAAAAAAAAATGAAAGGCATGTTCGTTTTCGGAAAAAAAAAAAGAAAAAAAATTTCATTATGTGCTTATGTTATGTTTTGCGGGCCTAGTATGATTATGAGTATTACGAAAGTCAGCGGGTTCGCTCGGCCCTAGGTAAGGGTCGGGTGCCCATCACACCCTAATAAGGTTAGGGTGTGACATTTTATTAGCAACAAGGGGAGAAATATATGATAAGGTAGAACCAGGATCAATCAGTGCATACACATCTCGAGAGAAGACCAGTAATATACCTGTGACAACATTAGGCGACGCCTCCTGGTCCTCGTTGGCCAATGCATAAATGCGGTTCGAAGGACCGCTAGAACCAGGAACTCCACCACGACCTCGGCCTGCTGGTGCCGGTGTACCTCGCCCCGCAGGGCGCATAGCTACTGAGGCTGAAGATGAACCACCGGCTGACCCGGTAGACTGAGCTGCGCTGCCTGCACCACCTCTAACCGGACAATCTCTCATCAGATGGCCCTGACGGCCACAAGTAAAGCACGCACCAGTGGCACGAAAACACTCTCCAGGGTGCTGTCTCCCACAGTGGGAACACGGAGGTCTGGGCGGTCTCATCTGACTACTGGAGCCTCTGTCCAACTGTGAGCCTGAAAACCTGGAGCTCTGGCCTGCCCCGAATATCTGCGCCACCCTCGATCTTCTCTTCCCAAGAACTGCGAGGTGTGTCCCGTCTTTGGCCGGGGAGGATATCTCTGCTCGTCGCCGCCGAGGTCGCTCGCCTCGAAAATCCCCGAGATGCCCGGATGATCTAGCCCTCTTGGGGCGGCCCTCGTCATCAACCCTATCGGCCGGCGCCTGCGCGTCGACCTCTATGCCTCAGGCGTGGGCCTGTATACGGACGAATATCCATACCTCTGGACGGCCGCCGTCACCAAGCAGTCGTCCGCGAAGTAATCGGGTCCCGACCCCGCTATATATCGGTGCATCCGGTCGGTCATGTCGGCCACATATGCGGGCGCATATACGACGAATCGAACTCTAACCGTACTCCCGGACCTGGCCCGCCCCTCTCGCGCGCGAGGAATGTACCTGCCCCCGGCTCCGCCTCACCTGCGGAGGTAGGAAATGGGCCGGGGAAGGCCTCTGTAAACTCGCCCCCATACGGTACCGAGGGCGCCTCTCACCTCTAGACGGATCAAGACTCATACCAATTAGCCGCTACATCGTGCAACCGGTATGGCGCCAACTCAACTTCGACTCTTCTCGGAAAGCACTAATCAATCGCGGTCTGTTGCGTACGTCGGACGAACTCGCAGGGTCCTACGCGGGTTTGACCGAAAAACTCGCGGGGCCACAAGCGAGAAAATTACGGGCCCTCTCGACTATCGTGCTGTCCACACGATCATCCCCTACCCTCGTCCGGCGAACTCTCGCCCGCTACCAATCGAGTCAATAACCGGACCGCCTGCGCGGTCCCGCCGCCTACCCTTGGCGGGGGGGTCCGGAGGTGCAGGCACGCGCCACGAGCTATGGTCGCTCCAAATCCTCCGGACACCGGCGCGTAGCGTAACTAGCCGTCGAGGCACAATATCCGGCTCCATCCGGGTACGAGCCCTAGTAGTCATCCGGGCTCGGGCCGGTCTCACCGCCGCCGTGTACTTGCCCTTCCTCGGGGCGACCCCTCGTAGCCTTCTGAGGCATCGCCGAAAACATAACACTTCGTCGAAAAGAGTCATCCCGATAACACGCCTATCGCACGATCTAAGATCGTAAGGAAAATAACATCCTAAATGCCCCGTAGCCTTCCTCGTTTATAGACGTGGTGCACAACACACCGATAAACAAGACTCTGTGGACACGGTGCGTAGACATTCCGAGGACGAATCGCTCGATATCACTTCGTCACGACCCAACCCCGTAGGCCGTGACTAGTGCCCGAGCTGGGCACCCGTACACACTCATTAGTCCGAATCATATACGTATAGCTTATACGGACGCAAATATCGACAACGTCTCGCATTATATCAAACTCGTCGCAACATATCTCAAACACACCATATATATATCGAAGCCGACAAGGCATCAAATGGCGCAACGCCCAAAACATATACAAATGCAAGCCGACGAGGTCGCTACTTGCGGCGAATGGGATAGCCCAGAACATATATCATACAAACAAAACTGTACAGAATGGGCATAACCCACATACACGTCTACAGACCTCTAAACAGACCAACAGAATCATATGACGGGACAGGGCCCCTCCGTACCCCTGAACAAATATATACATATGCAACGGACGAGTGTATACCAAAATGTGAGCTCCGGAATAAAAGGGAGCACTCAACAACAGAAAGGGTGTCCTGACCGGCGGATCCCCAAACCGTGCGTCCGTACCGCGGGCATGAAACGCGACCCCGAAGAAAGGGGTCGGTACGAAATATGTACCGAGTATGCAGCGTAAAATGTAGTAAACGAATCTGAATCATAATCGAAACAGAAGTGCAGAAAGTAAATGCATTTCCAAAATATCAAAATATTTATTTTTAAAATACAAATCATGCATAGGGCCCAGAAAATATGGTCGCCCGCCCGTCATCGGCGCCATAACACAAAGATAACACCGTAAAGTTTCAAATCTCCGTATCCCCGTCACACATCATATCACATAACGCCAGATAACACCAAATATAAAGCGGAACCCGGCCCTCCCTGAGCGAGGTGCTCGGCGAACCATAAACACAAGATAACACCGGATTATAACAAAGTGCGCACGACAACGTAACCGGCCCGGACTCGGCGAAAGATACAACAGAATGCACGAGCAGAGTCGTGAGTAACCATATGCATAAAATCATTATCGTAGACCCAAAAGATAAGTAAAATGACCATACTTAAAATCGGAATATTAATCATATCATATTTTGCCAAAAGTCATCCGAAGTACATAAAGGAAAGCTGCGGGGCCCACGGATGGGTGTCGACCCGAGTCGGGCCCGCCTATGAAAAACATAGTCATCATATGCCATAAAAGCTCCTACGAGCATATCGAGGCAATCCGAGCCTTTCTGTGAAAGATACGGGCGTTCGTAGTTACGGAACTCTTTAAAACAAACTTTTCATGAAACATTTGGAAATCAATTATCTCAAAGACATAAAGGCCAATATTTCATCATATCAAACATACGAATTCTAAGAAACGAATAAGAGTCATAGACATGCTCGGATTGCGAGAATCGAATTTCCTCGAGGCTCGTGTCATAGCCTATTTGAAACTAAGGCATGCCAAAAGAAGAAAGGATTGAGCTTTACATACCTCAAACGCTATCCGAGCTACTCCAAACTCAAGCTAATGTCAACCTACGTCTCGGGCTGCCCAAGGTCTACAAATAAATCATAATATGCCAAACATTAGCCATAGGCATTTAGGCATTTAATTCCAAATTAGCCCTTAATTCTATAGAAATTTGGGCAGCATTTCCCCTGTAAATAGGCCAACCCCGAGAATTTAACTCGGCCAAATCAACAACAACAACATCAACAACCAACCTAGCAACATCAATAATCAATCCGAAAGGCAATATAACATTAATAACTCTCTTTTATATCGTTCGACAACATTCAACACTTTCAATTCAACGGCTTACATTCAAGCCAACATCAACGCTTATACATTCAAATACTAACCCGAACCCATACCAACAATATTCAAAGACATTTTAAGCAATTCATACAATATTTCAAACATTCCAAATAGTACTCCCACTCACCCGAAAACTGCCCAAACCCGAGAGCCTCAACTATAACATATTCCTCATTTCCAAATCATGATTTGCACCAACAATTCACATTCTAACAATGTCATTCTCATAATTATACAAGTTACATCAAATGTACTATAACCTCCAAATCAGTCCGCAACAATTACAACATCAATTTGAGTCATTAAACTCTCATTCTCATCATGGAATTCATAACGACAACAACTAAAACACTAAGCGATATTAATTCATTTCTTGTCACATAAATGGCCTACATTCGGCCAACACCTCCTACAAACATATATAGATGATTCTCATTCATTTCTCCACTCTACAACAATCACAACATGCTAACTAGACTTTAATTCATTGCTTCAATACCACACAACACACACACACCTCACACGGCTATGCACTACACACACAACCTTCACTCCAACATGCCATATTTCATGATTTTCATCCATTTTAACATACTACAACATGCATACAACCTTTATAACACATAAAACATAATTAAATCTCACCTTTCTTCTTCAACTCCACAATTTGCCTAGGGTTTGCAATTGACACAACGAATGGTTGGATGACCCGAACAACACTTCCACGTTACTTAGGGACCTCAAATTAGTGGATTTGTATCAAGGAAATAATTTTGGGATGGCTAGAATTTGACTTGATTTTTTCCTCCTCTTGGCCGAGAGCCTCCTTTCTCTTCAACTTCTTGCTCTTTTTTTTCTAAGTGTTGAAATGAATAAAGATGACTACTTGATCATCTTTTGTGCTATTATATGAATGGCACAAGTGTCCTTGGCCCACACATGTGTTGGACCAATTAAAATTGTCCACAAATTGTGTGGGCCAACTCCCACACCACACGGCCACAACAAGGGAAAATGCATGATTTTCAACTTCCATAAATTCCAATTTTGGTCCCAAATTTTTCTAATTGTTCCATACCAACAAATTCATGAACAACTTACGTCTCAAAATAAAATCGAAGGTCAAAAGTCCCGACTTTGTATCCCGGAATAGTTTTGTCCCTAACTTTTCATTGTTAATCCGGATTGTCCCAATGCATAAAATACGGGATATAACAGAGTCGCCCCCTGATCTGCAGCTGCTGCTGCCCTATTCTCCTCTGGTAGTGGCGGTGTAGCGAGCTCGGCCGACCGGAGCACAACCTCGGGCATAAGTCGGGTACGGGCCCTAGTAACTCTCCTGGACCGGCCGGTCTCTCCGACCTGCCGCCTTGCCCTTCTCGGGGCGGTGTCGCTTTCTTTGGAGGCATCTCTGTAAACATAGTAATCTGTTAGGGGGGAATCATCCTGATAATACAGCTCTATCGCACGATCTAGAGTAAGAAGGAAAGATAACATCCTAAATGTCCTGTAGCTTCCTGTTTATAGATGTGGTGCACAACATACCGATAAACAAGACTCTACTAGACACGGTCTGTAGACACTCCGAGGATGAACTGCTCTGATACCACTTTTGTCACGACCCAACCCCGTAGGTCGTGACTAGTGCCCGAGCTGGACACTCGTATACATTCCTGTTAGCTATAATCAGTCCACAACTAGCCTGATAAGAAACTTATATATAAAAGGCAAGATGTCGTCTCAAAAACCGTAGCATATGTATATATATCAAAACAACATCTCCTCTGTGAGTCACAACTACCAACAGATAACATCGTACATAAGCCGCAAGGGCTATCACAACATGCGGGTACACTCCAACTAAACATATACGCAAGCCGACAAGGCCGCCACTACATACGACATCCCAAAGTATATATATACGCAAGCCGACAAGGTCGCCACTACGAATGGGAATGACCCAAAACATATATCATACGACGTAACGAACGGTGACTATATACAAACCCACACGTATGTCTACTGCACCCAAGAGTAACAACAAGATTCATATGATGGGACGGGGCCCCGCCGTACCCCGGATAAACACGTATATACAACGGGAGAATCTGTACCAAAAAGCTAGGCTCGGGACAAGGGAGCACTCCAAGACAATGAGAATAGGTATCCTAAGTCGAAGGATCACCAAAATGAGCGTCGTACTGCGGGCACGAAACGCACCCCCGAAGAAAGGGTCGACCGAATATGTACTGAGCATGTAAAGCATGAAATACACTAAACAGGATCATACTGAAATAAGGAGTATAGGAAACTAGTACAATAGCCAGAAAATCGCAAGGCTTACCTTTGAACATAAATCATACATGTCAATATCATGCCCAGCACGTTATAAGGCTTAATGACATAACTAGATAATCATCCTGTACATATGCATATATAACGTGTCCCGGCCCTCTAGTGAGGGACTCGATAAATAAAGCATCATATACATGTACATATAACGTGTCCCGCCCTCAGTGAGGGACTCGGTGAATAAAGTCATCATATGCCATCCTCGGCCATCATTCCCGTATCATCATATCATCATGTCATCATATCATCATATACATATACATATAACGTGTCCCGCCCTCTAGTGAGGGACTCGATGGATAATGCAAAACCGTGCACGAGAACATATCCCCGGCTCGGACTCGTGAAAGATGTGACAATATGCACGAGCAGAGTAATGAGTAACCATATACATATAAATCAACTTTTGAGACTCAATAGATAAATAGACTAATCAGCGCTCGAGCAACAAGATAATAGTCACACTCAGTACTCCTTGAATATCATTACAAACTATATCAATAATGCCTCAAAATCATAGACACGTATTAAGTTAATCCGAGTCGACTTATAAAAGTTATAGATATTATTCATTATAGAATCCTTTAGAAACGAACTTTTATGCATCATTTAGTATTCAATCATATAAAAGACTCGAGGGTAATAGCTCGATCATCCCGAGAGTTTTAACATCAAGAAGTGAATAAGAATCATAAATCATACTCGGAATTTGCGAATAGAATTTCCCCAAAGCTCATATCATATCATACTTACATCTAGGACATGCCAATAGAAAGAAAGGGTAAGCTTTACATACCTTTAGCGTTTACTCGCAACACACGCCAGTATACGCCGCCCAATAGTACTCTAACCTATATTAAGATATCAAGAACTACGATTAGGCTACGAGGGAATTCAAAACGCATTCTAACGTTAGTAACTCCTTTCTAAATAATTTGACGACATTTCCTTTACATTCAAATCAACCACATACAATCAAGCCAACACCAATGATCATGCGTTCAAGTGCTAACAAACAAGACTCGAGGACACTTCGGACAACCCGCGCAATATTCAAAACGGCCATTCAACACGCTACAACCCACAATCGTCCAACTCCACAAGAACAACAACAACACATTCTTTCCTTTCAATTCATGAACTATACCAACAATCCATACGTTACAATATTATCCATAAAAACATAAGAAACTATATTAAAAACATACTATCTTCTACAACAGCCCACAACGATTTCAACTCCAATTTGAACCATCAACTACTTTCATTTTCATCACAAAATCCATAACAACAACAACCAAAATATCAAGTAAATCAATTCACCATTTCCCTACACAAACAGCCACCACACGGACTCAACATCTACATACATAATTCCATGATTTCTATTCATTTCTACATACTATAACACATTCAAACCATCCACAACACATGCAAAAGGAGATTAAACCTTACCTTTAATACTTGGCTTTACAACTTGGCTCCAACTTGTGCCTTGAATTTATTCTTGTTCTTGTTGCTCTAAAATAAACTCCACGTTAATATAAACCTTCTAAAGAGTTGAATTGCTTGAAGAAAATTAAATTTGATCAAGGTTTTTGCAAGGTTATTCTCGGCCGTACCATGGCCGAGAGGTTCTCTCTCTCTCTCTCTAACTTCTCTTGTTTTGTGAAGATGAAAATAGTGTACTTGGTCATCAAATTTCCTTTTATATGGTGCCTAGGTGTTGGACACATGTCCCACTCATGGCTTGAGCCAATCAAATATGGCCAAGCCATGGGTGGGACCCATACGGCCAACTTTGACTTGGTTAATGAAATAATTAAGTCTTAATCCCACTTTAATAATCTAATCATGGCTAATTAATCCCTAATCTCCATTAATATTTCTATACCAAATAAAATTTATAGGCAACTTGTGGCATTAAAACAAAATCGGAGGTTAAAAGTCTCCTATATCGTATCCCAAAACAAATATTGTCCTTAACTTGTCGCAATTTGCTTTAGAATGTCCCGATGTTTAAAAATACGGGATATAACATACGGCGACCGAAAGATATGTTAAGGTTTGTCCCTTTCTTTCAAAGGCATGATTCCTATGTTATGATTCCATAAATATTTCCGTAACCGCCTTGTTTTCAAAAGCAACAAGTTTATGACTCTTAAAGATTCTTACGATGTTAAATGAAAAATGTTCTATGATGATTGTGATGATGATGATGATTCTCTTCTAGAAACTCCAAAGCTATGATTTGAGAGCATTATGAGATTATTGAGCTATTCCATGAATCTCTTGATCCTACTTATTGTTGATGGTCTCACCTCATGTCATTCGTTCCTTCGAGGTGAGATATCGCGATGATAATGATTGTATTTTCAGTGCTACCTAATTTCATGATTCTCGAGACTCCCGTGACATCGTCGATTTCATCTTACGATGGTTGACCACTTCAAGGAATGGTATAGTGATATCGGTAATGCTAATGATGATGTTGATTTCATTTATGTATTTTTATGTGTATGTATGTATGTATGCATTGCATCCCATTAATCAGCTGAAGATAACACCGAGCCTATATGGCCGGGTAATATAATACCGAGCCTACATGGCCGGGTAAGATAACACTGAGCCTATATGGCCTGGTAAGATAATATCGAGCCTACATAACCGGGTACGACAACACCGAGCCTACATGTCCGGGTAAGACAACACCGAGCCTACATGGCCGGGTAAGACAACACCGAGCCTACATGGCCGGGTAAGACAGTACCGAGCCTATATGGCCGGTGAAGATAACACCGAGCCTACATGGTCGAGTAAGATAACACCGTGCGTTAATGGCCTGGTAAGATGCTATATGTATGTATATATATTACAGAGCCTTAACAGCCGGACGAGATATTATATATGGATATGTATGGAAAAGTTTTTTTTAAAATCTAAGCATGCACGACATTCGCCTTAAAAGGGCGTTCAGAAGCATAGGTTGATCTCTTTTATATTACTTTATACTCATACGTTCATTATATTATTTTACATTTTCGGTATCTCTTACTATGTTACAATTCATGTGTTACATACTCAGTACATTGTTCGCACTGACGTCCCTTCTAGTGGACGCTGTGTTCATGCCCGTAGGTGTAGATAGACGAGACAAGGATCTTCCATAGTAGGCTGCCTTCAGGAACTAGTTCTGATTGGTGAGCTCCACTTCTTCCTGGAGCACTACCGAGTCTAGATATATATATGTATGATTTTTGTTTCGAGCATGTCGCGGGGCCTGTCCCGACTTGTATACTTCGCCCATGTTCATAGAGGCTTTGCGCACCGGTTCTGTGTACGCCTTAGTCATAGTGTGACGATAGTAATGT